>NW_010973450.1:2560775-2772388 GCF_000737465.1 Haliaeetus leucocephalus | reverse complement strand
CCCCTGGGGGGGGGGGGGGGGGGGGGGGGAAGTAAGTGAGCTAATATTGAGGACAGGCAGAGTTAAAGAACTGGAATGCTACAACCATCAAAAGATACAAAATATGTTATCTAGACCTGATACCATAATACACATATACAAGTTATTGATAAGATTTTCCAGAGAATCCAGGAAAAGCCCCAAACCAAAATGACTATGTAGAAAGAGCAGTTGTAGCTCAGCGTGACTAAGACTTCTTTTATTCAATTTCTGCCTTTCTATATCCATTTATTGCAGGGAAATGTAATACCTGAATCACATTTCTATGCAAACACACTTCACAATAAGAGCACAGAGCAGGACAGGCGAATTTTTCCAGTGTCTTCTGCCAAGTGTATTTTGGATAGCACTTTGCCCATTCCTGGTGATGCCAGCCGAGCTCGCAGTGCCAGGTTGGATGCCAGTGGTTCACCACCACTCTCTGGCAGACAAACAGACACAGACCTGGCAGCAAAGCATTTCATGAAATTTATAGCTTACATACTCCCTGCTGCCCACATTACATGTTACGTTTCTTTGTGAAAACTACCCAATAAGTGGTTATCTCAATGATTTAACCGAGGTGCTTTTTAAAACTTCCTCTCCTGCCCCTGCCTTTCCATTCCCAATGGATATTTTGGGCATGATGCACTTGGGTGCCTTCCTCCAGATTCAAGGGGTGACCCTCAACTGAGCCACAGGTTCAGCCTAAGCAGGGTTGTCCCTACCAAGGATCACCCCAAACCAGGCCAGACCTCACTGCCTGCTGCTTTCCTGGCTTTTCCAACTGGCTTGCCAGGGTCTGGCATTTGCTGAACGCTACTTCATCCTGACCCCAAGATGAAGGGCAGGAGCAACATAATTGTCTGCCTAAGCAGATCCCACGGGACCTCCTCACCCTGGAGAGATGGTCAGAAGTTACTAACGACAATGTCTGATGGAGAATTTATCCTGTCTGGCCTCCACTTACTTGCTCCAGGACATTTTGCATGGTAAGCTCTTTGCATGTATGGCTACTAACTCTCTCCTAGCATCAGCAAAGTCTGTTTGGAGAGGGAGAGCTTGCCCAGCTCTGCACAGAGGCTGTGGTCTCCCACAGTGGTTTGAATCTAAAGAGTAATTTAGACCTAGGAAACCCAGGTTGGTGCCCCTGAAAGTCAAATGAAATTCAATACCTTGGAGGAAAAAGCAGTGAGGTGCATTTGAAAGAAAAAAGACCCCACGCTGCTACAGACCCGTTCAGCTTCCCCAGACAGCCTAACACAATCTGGTTCCTCTCTAAGGTCCCTAACCCAATCAACTCAACATTAGCAACAGACTTTAGCGGAACAGATACTGCAAATAAATACTGAGCAGTTACAAAATGTCAGAAGACCACAACTAGCTCTCGGGGTTTGATCGCTTCACAGCGATGTCGTCAAGCTCTCCCTCCGCTTTCAGGAGGACCCGTTTTCGTGGTGTGCCAGTTCCTGCCTTGCAGGGATGCCAGAGGCTTACACTGAATCTGAGTTAATATTATGACCCAAGATATGTACTACTTGCTTTTCAATAATAATAATGAAAAAACCCAACCCCAAACAAACAACCAAGCCACGTTTTCCAAATACTTTTTTTTTTTCCCCTGATACAAAAGCTGAACCAGATAATTATGACAACACCACCTCACAGGAGAGGATTTTGGTCTTGGTTTTATAGGGACACAAAGTGCAAGTGGTCCTTATCAGACACACAAAGCACACAGCCAGCCGGAGGTTTCCCACTTGCCCAGGCCACGTACAGACAGCTCTTCATGACCCCAAACCCCACGTTCAGCATCATCCCTGCTCCCCTGCAAAGCAGCTCTCAAATGAGATGGGAGAGCAACTGCCTGCACACCAGGGAGCTCCTGGACTGTGCATATCATCTCCCCCAAAAAAGCCTTGTGCTGGAGCGGCTGTCCTACGTTTCCTGAAGGATATTGCACCAGCACCCAAAAAAATCACTTTGCTCTATGACAGAGGGCCAGTTCTGATCAAAAAGCGCTTCTGCCTAAGGACAGATGCAACCCAGCAGAAGCAATACTTTGCTTTGATAATGTTGTTTTGGGTTTTTTTGTGTGGTTTTTTTTTTTTAAAGCAACAATAACTACTTTGCATTTGGGTTATTGTCTGCATTTCAGGTCAGTGAGTTGACATGCTTTGCAAGTTGGTGGAGACCAGGGCTGCAGAGTGCACAGCTTTGATGCCAGCAGAATCAGAGAAACCCACAGCGTTAAGAACTCCAAACTGAACGCACAAGTTCTTAATCGGGATGACACTATTTTTACTTTTTTTTTTTTTTAAAAAAAACCAACCTCTATTGGTGGCTTTTATTTTCCATCATGGACACATTGCTAATACCTGGTCACAGCAGCAAGCCTATACCATGGACACCTTGAACATGCACTAGTCCCATGCCTGGACACAGAGTAAACAGATGGGCTTGGATAAATGAAAATCAATGAGCTAACAAAGGCTTCTCTCATACGATTGATCCAAGCCCCCAGACAGCAGGCGCAGCAGCATGCAGAATGGTGTTAACTTAGCACAAGTATAAATTTCACTCACAGGAAATACAGTAATGAAAACTAATAGCAGCACAAATGCAGTCCAGAACACCATTGATCCCAAAACATTAGATGACAGCATCAGATAATTTAATGAACAGTAAAGATCTTTTAAGAGCAGCAGCAGCCTGGTTAGCATTGCTTATTTTATCTCTGTACCATCTGAAGCTGCATGATGCTGTACATCTTGTTCAGCACGTACGTAACAACCATTGTTTAAACACTGATCTACAAACTATATTTGGGCTTATAAATTCTTATAGTATTTTACTAGTAAAACTTTTACATTATTTCCCCCACTAGCTATATTGCTGGTACTTCTTTACTACACAGCAGACATTTCCTGCAATATTGTGCAGCCACATCTACATATGTTGTCACTGAAAAGTCTCTTAAATAACATCTGTTGTGGTCCAAAACTGATGATCCATAGGTAAGAGCACATACGCTTATCTCCAGTTTTAACGGCCTGGTGCACTCAGGATGTTGGCTCTCCGAAGGAGGGGGCCAGGATGGCGTACAAGGGGTAGTTTGCACAGCATGTGTTGATTCTTCAGGTTTGGACACTGGTGATTAGCTTTCACCGAATTAACCTTCACGTTCCTGCCCACCATTGCCATGTATGGGTAAATAACTATTCAAGGTTTCTTTCCTATATATAAAATATTAGACGACTACTGTAACACAGAAATAAGATTTCCCCCCAAAGTATCTTCTTTTTTTTAGGGACTGTATCTTTCTGCAGCTGAAACCAATGGTTCATTTGTCTTCGACTTCAGTAAGAGCAACACCCAGCCTAGATACGCCTGTGCATTAGTATGGTAAGGAACATCCACACCATCACACAGCAATACATCAAAGACACCGGATTTCAAAATAACATTGATCTGCTCCAGAGATTTACAATCTTTGTTAAAATACATCTTCAAGGTATACACAGTAAAAGGACTAACAACTTAACGCGTTAGAAAACGTATAGGAGCGTGTCAGAGCCAATGACAAGGTTTTCAAGTTACCTGAAGTTTTCATTTGCATCCCTGGGAGAACTGGCTGGTACAGAGGAACATGAGCTTGAACCATGATAAACTCAGGCAAAAAAAACTACAGATGAGCTCCTGGCAATTCTACTCAAGGCCAAATATTGACGATAGGTTAAAGAAAAATTCCTGCGGTTAGTTTTTCTGGTCTTTTAACAGTTGCAGAGGAACCTGCTGAAGAGCTGCATGCAGATTGACCCCTTTGCCCACCAAGGTGCTTAGCCACCAGTTTAGCCACCACGGGTCGTGGGGCAGAGTCCCACGGACCTCCACGGAAGGCACAGGAACGGTGTTCAGCCTGGTGGGACACCGTGCTAGGTCAAATGGGAAACTCTGACCACGGATCTCCATCTTTAGCCCCCAAACCCCACATCTGCCTTTCTCTGCCCCATCTTATCCCATGGATCACCACCCATCTCCATCCACCGCATTACAGCATTTGCCTCTTTTAAATCCCCAGCACTCGATCACACCAGTTCGGAGCACAACCCGCTGTTTTACAAAGGACGGCCTATTTCCCAGTGAAAAGTTGCAGTTGTCAGTGGCAGTGAATATGCAAGCACCATTTTTTCTGCAGCTGAACTCTGAGGAATGAAGAGTTAATGTTCTCATTTGCATGTCAGGCCCAGACATGACTATGGGTCCTTGTCTCACTTCTAAAATACAGTGATTTATATTTCAACGTACTGCTGTCTTGCACCCTTCTCTTCTTAGAGGATCCCTTCTCAGGCGGTCTGAGGGGTCGTACAGATTTGGTTCCCTAGCTCCTGTGCCTCTTAAAATAGCAATAATTATTTGTAGGCAAAGCCTCATCTCTTTCCAAAAAACCTGGAAACAGCAAAGAGATACACACTGTGCTGTTTCCCCACAATAAGGAGCCAAGAATGGTAAGAAGGGCAAAAGTGAACATGCGTTTCATTACCATTTTTTGATTAGCAGTTCCTGAGCCATAACCTCTAATGGCAGTAATTAACTCACTGAGCTCTAATAAAGGCTTTAAAGCCCCTGATGCACGCTGGAGACTCAACACACAGGGCAGCCGCATCACTACGCAGCTGCGAGTTTTAAGATGTTGTAAAGAATGTCAAGGAACAATAACTATGATTGAAGAGCTTGTTTGCAGGAACCATTCAAATGCTTTCGTCATACTGTGAGCAACAACAAAAAAGGAGAAAACAGGCTTAATTGTCTTCATTATGCCTATCAGAAAGACAAGCTACTCGTGAAAACAACATGCAGGCTCACATTGCCCAGGACTTCACTAAAATACTGAAGCTTGGTCTGCTTTAGTTCCCAGTTGTCACTGTGAGAAAAGGCATTTTCAGAGTATAGACAAACGGGGAATTTGGTATAACAGTTGCTTTTTGCCTCTTGGATGCACAAATATAATCCCTGTGTTATCAATTCCCATTGCCCCAGTATAATCTCTTCCCCAAGGACTTCATCTTTTAGGTTAAAAAGACAGGTTTGCCGCTTGTCGCTACTTCTTTTTTCTTTTACCCCTAAGTTTCATGAAGTCAAGACTTGTGCTGTTACACTTGAAGTTTTAAAGCCTTTTAGAGAGATCCTCTAAAAAAGAACAATACAGATATGCTCTGCTGCACTGGAGGGAATGCAGGGCTTCCTCAGAAAGCAAGCTCCCAAATTGTTACTAGGAGAGTATTTGCTTAACATCAGAGCGTTGTACACATGAAAACAGAAACATTCGTTAGAGTTACTATTTTTTTCCTGTACCCCCAGTGCATGAGATCCCCAAAGAGCACACGTGCGTTCACACTGGGGCTGGAAGGCAATTGTACAGTTCAGCTCCATTGCATTCAAGTTACAAGTACAGATTTCAAAGGCGCTTTTGCATTTCATCTCTCACAAGACATGCAGCCTGTGAAGTCGCAAACTGTTTCAACCAAGTGCTTTGGGCAAGGCTGGACAGGCAGGATTCTGCCTACACACCACCGCATGGCCAAGCTGCGGCCCCGAGCAGGGGGGTCCCACGGGTGCCCTGGCCGACGGTCACGGCTCATCTCTCCTGCCAGGAGCCTGATGGGGAAAGCGAGTCCCACAACCACCATCAGCGAAGGGTACAAGCAAGGTGGTCTTTCTTTCCAAAGCCTTTTCTGGAGCTTCTTCACAAGGGGAGCTCCATAGGGGCTACAGAGAGTCGTGTCCTCCTCCCCCACAACCCCCTTCCTTCCCTAGCATCCCGTCTCCGAGCAAGGACAAGGTTTGGCAAGGACGGCGCACAAACCGATGTATCCACTGCTAGCAGCACCTCCTGGATCAGTCGGTATTTTTTTTCCCAGGTTCGGTCCCGTTTCCAGAGGCTGGGGGATTTCCTCAGCTGCTGCACTGCCAGCAGCTTTCACCCTCTGCTAGAGGCGCAGACCTTCCTCCCTTTGCCTCGATTCCTCCTCGCCAGGCACAGAAAACACAGCTCTGAACGGAAGGTTAACCCCCCCCAGAAACGTAAAGCCATACCTGAGATTTCCAGAGACACGCTCTTATTCCACAGGGTGAAGCCAGCAACCTTCCCCAGCCAGCCCAGCCTCCGGAGGTAGCTCTCCCCCCGAGCGGCGGAATCGCAGCCCCTCACAAGGAGCACTCCTCATCAAGCCTGCAGGCTCCTGCTGCAGCACTCTTACCATCACAGCCCCAATCAGCACCTCCACCACCGACACCGCTAACCAGGTGGAGATGTCTCTGCTCCAGCTGAGGAGCAGCTCATTAAACCCCCACCGCTACCCTGGCAGAAAACAATTACCTTTAAATGCTTTATAAATCCAACAGGCTTCCCTATTAAAGCTGGTGCTCTGCTAAATCATTTCACCACTTAATAGCTCAAGGTTCAATCTGCACTTGACTTCTCTATTTACTATTTTCATGCTTTCTATTACTGAAGGCAGTGGTCTTAATTAAATGCAATTACATGTCTCCTGATTAAAAGCTACACGTATCATGTAAGAGACCAGCTCTTGAGTAGCTCAAACCAGCCCGGGGGGGGGATCGCAGCTGGGGGATGGCATCTCCTCTCCCTCTGCGCCTTGCACACCCCGTTGTACCCTCACTGTAACTGGGACACATGCATCTGATGATCTGAACAGTCTTTCTTCAACATTTCAGAAAGATCTGGTATTTGCTCCTCAGCTGTATAAATAGGTAAAACACAGCTTCTCCCTTGCCAGCCCTGCACCCCAAGAATCCAGCCAGCATCTCCATCCACTGCCTTTACCCTCGAGGGTAATGCTTCATCCAAGCAGCTAGAAATATTTGCTGCGAACCTTAAATTAGTTAATCTTTTCCAGGAAAAAAAAATCCCATTAAATATATACTCAAAAGGAAGTTTTCTGAAGGCATTGCAACCAGTAAAGTAAAAAACCTGGCAAAACTCAGCCGTCAGCTCCCAGGCAGGGTCTCCAGGTCCTGTGGCTCCACGATGCAGCAGCTTGGAAACTCAGCAGCTGCTTAATTTAATTTGAAATGGAAGAGTTTTGAGGAGTAAAGAAAGGAGCGGTTTGGAAGTGGCTGTGTGCTGTTTTGACATGCAGTCCTTCCCCGGGGAAGGCTGGCAGGAACGCACGTATTGCCTCTCTGAGGCTGCTAAAAAGATCAACAGGAAAGCAGCAGCCCAAAAAAAAAGCGGTATTTCTAGTCTTGAAGGGACTCTGTGGGAAAGGAAACCTCTGAGAAATACCTCTGAAAAGTTAAGCCTACCAGCCATCATGCTGAAGTGAAAATATGGTATCGATTTGCTTTTTTAATGATTAATACCATAGGAATGGAGCAGTCTAATTTTAATTAATGCAAATTACAGTAAAGCAGTCTATAACTTTTTAATTGACCCGCCAGCTCAGTCAAACATAAAATGGCAGAGTAAATACTGACAGACCAACGTGTGGTTGCGTGGATGTGGCAGAGAGGAGTAGCACTGTGGGGTGAACGCATCAGCTCTTCATCCACCTCCTCCTTCCTCCTCTTCCTCCAGCCCGGGAGATGCTCATGAACGGGTCCTACCTGCCACCAGCTCCGCGCTGCCTCCCCACCCGTGCGCGCCTGGAAGCTCAATATAATAAATATTTTATATTAATCAGGAGCCTTTTTTATTCCAGGCATGGTACATGGCTCATTAATGGTGTGCCTATGTGCAGAGTGTGTTAATTTATAGCTTATTCCCTTAAGGAGAGTTAATATTGTACTTGAAGTGCCTCCCGCTCTTGTTTAGGTTGGGGGGAACATCTCAAGGGAATGGTATTGATACACCATGCGCAGGTATTGATACACCCGAGCATCAGCATGAGCTGACTGCATGAAGAATTCGCTGGAAAAATTCTCGACTGCCGTTTTTATGGTCAACCATAAAAAGTGTTGACCGAAAACATAGTCATGGGCCATGGTAATTTAATAGCATGCGGTAAACATAAAAGTTGTGGCTTGAAAATGTTTTTAAATTTTCATTTTTTTCAAATTAAGCTCTCTTAAGAGCTTAAGTGGAAGTCTTGAAAATAAATAAGTAACACTATTTGCTGAAACTATGGAACGCTTCATTCACAGATTTTGAGCTACTTCACAAATATTCAACTGACACGACTTGGGCTTTGGAGGCATTTGGTAACACTGTCCAATTTCCACGTTCTCTCTGCAGAAACTCTGCCGACCACTGTCCCACCACAGGAACCAAGAGGATCTGATGGTACTGCTGCCTTTTGCTGTTACAACAGCCACTGCAAACTTGCTTATGGCAAGGATAAGGAAGATTCACTGTCTTTACAATTTGTGATGCTTATGCTTGTGTGCTCTAGTCAAAGTATCTCTCACTGCACTTGAGCAACTAAAAAGAAGTAATGTGAAGATGGCCCAATGCCATTTAAAATTTCGCAGGAAGGCTATGCTCCATCAAAATCTTCTCCCAGCACCACTTTCCACACCTCAAGTTATTTTTCTTAGTGAAGAACTGCAGCCATAGCCCTCACCCAGGTGTTTTAGTGCAGCTGCATATGGGCAGCACATCTGTGCTAATAAATACTCCTTTGACAGATACTAGAAATCATTTGCATGGCAGAATAGATGAAGTATTAAGAAGAGAAAAAGGAAAGCAATTCACTGATACCATGTAAAACGAAATGAAATGAACCCCCCAGCATCCCTCACCTAGCTGTGTTGGACCATGTTGCCAGGACAGGTCTGGGCTTAGGGACTGGTAACTGTGCTCCCCGGAGCTCATGCTTACAGCTTACACACGTTCCTTGCACTAAAGCATCGAATAAGATGTTCAGGTTCACTGCTAGATCACATTATGTGGCCCAGAAACAACAGGTAACATCTCCAAAATAATGACGGACCTCATCAGCAACTTTCTTTACTTCTCATCTTTTCCGCATCCACAGGATTATTTGTTTTCCCCTTTATTTCTCCTAATGCTACCAAAACCAAGCCTTAGTTGCCTCACTGAAAATAACTGTCCTCCTCAGGGAAGCTCCTAGCGCTCCATCAGACTTTACTATCAGAGTTATGTAAGCCACCGGGGCAAATGCAAAATGCGAGGGGATCTGGCCAAACCCCACTTAATATCTATTTTTTAGTCCTGGCAGGTCAGAGCACACCATCTCCAGTGGGCAGCATCCTCCCAGCTGCCCGCAGTGGGCAGGACTGGCACACAAACTGGCAATTTAATGGTCATTTTATGGCAGAGATTTTCTGAGTACGGTACCCTGTCATTAAAATAAGGAGAAGTAAGCTGGGTGAGTGTGATGCTCTGGTGTCACCTTATTATTTGAGCTTTCAGTAGAGGAAACCAGTTTCAGGTCTGCGCTGAATGGCTTCAGTAAAATGATTGCTATCATTTAAGTGATAAATAAAACCAGATAGCAGCGTATCTGAGGACATCCCTGAGTGCCACAGCCTTACCTAGGAAACTTATGTGAAAAGAAACTCAACAAACAATACCATATCTGCTCAGAAAGATAAGTGGTCTTCATGGTAATGACTTTTTTATCACCGGGGTGGCAGGGGAAGAACAATTTACTTTGCTGGTTTCCATTTCTCCATCTACTGTCTGACAAAATAGTGGGTGGACATAGAACCTTTTAAAAAATACTTTAAATATATTTGAGTCCAACACTCTCTACTTTATTTTATTCATGGTAAGCATGATTTGCAGCTCTCACAGTGTCAATTTTTTCTATTAATTGTTAATGAAACAGCCAGATCTCCTGGGGGCAGAGGGAGGTCTTATTTTCTAATTTTTCAAATCAAGAATATTGTAATAATCCCTCATTAATTCAATCATCTTTCTGCCAGATAACTGCTGTATAATTTAAGGGGTAAGGTTTTAAATAAAGATCGTGGCAAAACCATCAGGTTGATTTAATACATATCCTCCATCTAAGTGAAACTCATAACCCTTGAAAACAAATTAGTCTGAAAATTAAAGGTAGATGGCAATGGAAATGTCATAACTCTTCATATATGTCTTCTTTTCTCTCTTTTTTTTTTTCTTTTTCTTGTTTTCAATCTCTTCGTTGTTTTTATTTTTTACCTTTTGGAAAGAAACATTGATCATGCTCCGTGTCTGCTTGTACAGTCCTTTGGGCTCCCTGGAAGACGTCGTTTCTATCCTTGAAAGGAGAAGCAGCAGAACTCGTCCCGTTTCAGCCCTGTGCTGCTCCCCAGCACTCATTTCTGCTTCAGGAGCAGGTTGGCAGAGACAGCTCCAAATTCTGCTCCATCCTTGGCAAAATACTGTATAAACAGCATTGGCTAAATGCTTGTCTCTTGTTCACCGGCTCTGCCCGGAATTATTTGTGGAATTCTGCAAGCGTTCATTGGTCCAAATGTTGAAAAAATTGGATAGCACTGAAATGCAGTAAATGCCCTGTTTTTCTGGGGACACATCTTAAGCTATGTCAGCACTTAATGCAGTGCTAATATTGGCTAACCTCGCTAAAAACATTATGCAGTTTCTTTAAATGAGTGTGACACTCGGTTCCCTCATTTTCCTGGCTGTCATGTTATATCACTTAGGGAACGCACTCAGGAGCCCCTTATCGTACAAACAGGAGTCATCTGCTTTACCTCTGCTTCGCCTGGCTGGCTGGACATGTCCCACCAGAGCCAAAAAGGCAGTGGCTGCTGCAAGACATCTCCTCCTGCTAGAAGAGGAGACATCTGAGTCAAGGTGAGCAAGGAAGTTTTCACCGTCTTTTTAAAATATTGCTATGTTGAACCAAAGCATCTCTCTATAAACTGTTACTGAGGAATTTTATCAAGCCCAAGAGGAAATTTCTGGTGAAAACACACCATAGCAAATACTGCAACGATGTCTTTGCATCGTGTACCCTGCGCACGTGTCCCCAGCCCCGGGCTGCTCCGGCTTTCTGATGGATCTTGGTCTCTCACCCTCTTCTTTTCCCACACTTGGGAGGTTTTGAATGGTCCCATTTCTGTGCTGGCACAAAACAATAGCAACACTTTCAAAACTAGACAGGTTTTGGTGATGGATTTTTGTTTTCTAGTCATCCCAAATTATTGCTATGTGATCAGATTTGCAGCTTCTTATCTGTACCATCTCTGACAAAGAAGACCACATCTTATTTTCCAGCTTAACCAGCCAACCAATAATTAAAGCTGTCCTGCCTTAATCCTTCTTATTCAAAGGTCAGCACATCTCCTTGCACTGCATCTCAAAAGAGCAGTCCCTTCTAAAAAAAAAATAAAAAAAAAATCATTCAGTCCTTTGGGCTGACATTGGACAAGGTTAAATCATGGGGAAAGTGTCCACAGTGAAATTTGCCCTATTTGCCATGAGGATGTTTATTGGGAGAATGCAGAGGATGCCACCACGTGTTTTCCAGTGATGGAAATGATCACTTAATGCAATTCTATGCTTTCTTTTCCTGAAATTGCTGCAGGTGGTAAGAAAGAGCTCTTGGCTGTTTGAACCTTGCAATTCACTCACCAGGATGATCATTTTAACTTGCTCCATCAAATTGTTATTTGCAATTAGAACTGAAAGTCAAGAGATATAGATACTTAAAAAGAAATATATTTTCCTAATAGCTTCTTAGGTAGCAAGTAATAAAATGCTAATAGGCTGCAGAGAGGAATACAGGGAAGATGAGTGTTATATTTGATACAGATGGAGACAAGCAGAAGAGAGCAGGACACTCTTGCTGGGACAGTCTTTCACCTAACGCCAGCCAGAACAACCCAGCCATGGTCTTGTTGGTCTTGACTGGTTGGTCAAAATACTCTAAATTACTTCAGCGAGGTGAGCAGTAGCGGAGGCCGGGGAAGAGCCAGCCCTCTCCTCCAGCGCCTGATGGAGGACCTCCACCCACACCTTCCACCTTACCTGGGAAATCCTGCTTTGTTTCCACTTCTACAACGAGCAGCTCTCCAACAAAAGTCTGTTGAATCTGGAGCAGACCCCCTGGGAAGTGCCATAAACCAGCAGCACGCAAGTTCACCTTCACTTGGCTTTAAGACAGGCTGTCTCAAGCACAAAGGGCGGCAAGCTTACCGAAATACTCATCTGAAAGCTAACGCTACCAGGCACGGAGGGGAAATGAGCTTTGAAATGGGACTTACAATTAGATCATTTTCTGGATGCACAGTAATTAGCATTCCCTGAGTCGCTAGGGGCCCAAAGTCTAATGAATTGGGTACTCTCTCCCTTGGCGCCACAGAAATATGCATCTATCAGGGCACGGACAGGCTCAGACACCTATTTTTAAAAACACCTGCTGGCTGATACAGCACAAACTCCTTCACGTGCACTGAGAGTTTTAAAGGACTTTAAAATTTCTCTGAAAACTGAGGGCTAAAAGAAATTATTAGGGAGAGCAGGAGGTGCGTGAGCCTGTGTATACACGCCTGTGCATGCGGGTGCGTGTGTCCTCTGTGTGTCTTGAAGCTGCCACGAAGTTATATATGACACTGGGTTGGACAAGTTTTAACAATAAAAAATACGTATTTGCCCTTATTTTACTAAATCTTACTTTAATCTCCTCCTTCACGTAGAAGTTTTTCTATGGAGTTTTACATTAGCAATTTCTTTTGAAGGTGTCGCCAGGCTTTGTATATCACTTTCACACCAATCATTGTGAACGACATAAAGGCAACGCAGTAGGATCATCAAAGTCTGAGAGGGGCTCCAGCATCCTGGGCTGTTATAGATGATTTATCCAACTGACTTGAACTGTTCTGGCAGTCTCTTGCCATTATTAAGCAAATGCTATTTATGCAGGTGTGATTTTTTTTTTTTTTTTAATACTGGATTCTGTCAGCAACTGCTTTAATCTGTTTTCATGTCTTAATAAGTAGTAATTGGAAATATCAACGGTTTTTCTCTCCTGTTCTCTTTTATAGAAATAAGTGTTGCAATGATGAGTTCAAAAAGACTCCATAGCTATTTCCCAGCTGTCATTTAATAAGCAACCTGGAAGATTTTAGATCCTCTGGAGAACATGGTGAATATGGTCAGTCTCTGGCATCAGCCATATTCCAGAGTCCTGCAAGTATTTCCTCTTGTAATGCGTCTTGCTTTAGACTTTCATAGAGATATTTTTCAGGTATTAAAATTTTTTAGGATCACATAACTTATTGTAAGAGGTTTTTAATATTTCAACTTATCTTTAAATTTCTCTTAAATCCTTTAGAAATGGAAGCAGGACTGAATACAACAGGCATTAAATGCCCTGTCTTTTCCTATTTCAGCTCTTGTTGTCATCATATATTGACAAAAGCCATTACAGGAAAATGTTGTGTACCCCACCTCTATTTTTCAATGCTCAGAATAGCTACTTGTGTCCTTGTAACTGTTGCTGGCTGGTAGAGAGCAATGAAAGGCAGGTAATCAAGAAGTCTGGATCCATACATTGCCTTGAGGGCCTGATCAGGTTGCTGCTAACTCATTTATTCAGTAAATCTGTAATAATAGATAATAACATCACACAGCAATCGTAGAAAATAAATATATGGCCACAAAGGTTAAACTGAAGGCTGCTTCATTTGTATAAAATCATTGTTTTCATGAAATGAGTAGCCGATTAAACTTTGAAGTAACAAAAATAATTCCTTGGAAAGCCTACATTGCTCTCTTAAGACTGATCTTTATTGGCAGAGGAGAGAGCATGTCCACTCTAATGGAACAATTTAAATGCATAACGGTTAAAATAAAGTCCTTAAAGTATGTCTCCACATTCCTTATGTTGACTAGTAAGACATCGCTTTTTCATAAAATACTGTATAACTGAGAGACATTTAAAGCAGAAAAAAAAAATTACACTGTCTATCTCAGGCTGGTCTATAACAATTTCCACACTTAAAGGCATGATTGATTGTGTGAAAGGTAAAACTAAAATGCACTTTGCATAGCTTTGCAGATTTAAGCCTCCTTTCTGGTTTTCCTTATGCATATGTAACATTCCCAGGGAATCTACTGCAGGGTAGAATAAAGCAGCAGGGAACGCGACAGAAGAGCAAAAATTAAAAATAAAAAAAAAAAACCAACAAAAAATCCCAATCCCCCAAAACCCCGCTAAGGTAAACCAAACCTTAGTATTGTACGTGCTCCCAGTACAAGACCCCCGCCTTGCTCAGCCCAGGCTGCGGGAAGAAGGGACAGGACAGTAAGTGCAACTCTTCCCGCACAACTTGGTGAGTCCCTGGGGCCCACGAGGCCGACCCTGCAGCTCGGTGGATGCGTTGGCGTCACCGCTGCCCCCAGCGCGACGTCGTCTCCCAGGGGGTCCCGTGGGAGCGGAGCTCGGTGACTTGCACTTTTCCTCCCTAGGGTTATCAGTAAGCTCAGAGTTGATGACTCATGGCAGAATAAATCAGTTCTGGGGACTTTTCCTTGGATTTCATTTTAAGAAGGTTAAATAAATAAATCTGCATTTAAGCAAATTTATTATCTGGCTAATGCATTGCAGTTTTACTCAGACGGAAAGCTAGAACGATCAAATCAAAGTCACAGATAGGCTGGAAACAAATCAATGAATTAGAATGATCAGATCTTCTTCATCAGCCATAAAAGAGACCTAAGGAGGAGTTTGTGATGACAAAGAATTACCTTCTGTCAGGAGAACTGATGGAGGCTTCACCTTTCTTCCAGTGTAGGGCCCTGACTTAAATTAGGAAGGTGTCAGGTTGAAAATATCTCAAAATTTTACTTCAAATAAAATTACTTCAAATACAAAGCAAGGAGACTTCCGAGGGAAGACTGGAGATGAAAGGATTTGGCCAGTGGAGAAAAGAAGAGTGAGGTTCTTTCCCATCCCTGTAGGAAAGTCAGTACCTGCCAGCGTGGAAGGGAACCAGCTTGCTGCCATCCCTTCCACAAAGGAAGGGACAAGACCTTTACCCTGTGCTATGTTTTTGGTGCAGTGGGACCCCAGTAAGGACACTGGTGTCCCAGTCACTGTGCAGAGACACAGAAAAGCTGACAACAACCGGGGGGTTATTTGCGCTTGTGACTTTTCTTTAAAAAAAAAACAATTTATGTAGGAAATGGGAAGTATCTAGCACAAAAATACAGCATGGAGGTAAGACTTTTGTAGATATTAGACACTTGATTGTATCTATTAGATACTTAATTGTACCACACAGGCAGAGCCCACCCCAGGCTGCTGCTCATGCTTGTGGTCAAAGGATGGCAAATCCCCTTAAAACCCAGCAAAAATAGTTGGGTTTGGGCTGGGTAGGTGGGAAATGCTCATAGACCATGTGGTACAAGTGGGGTCAGTCTCATCCTCCTTTGCCTCCAGCACACAACAAAGTACACAGCAAAGTATAGCTGGATGGTGCCTCGCTCCCTTGGGCTATCTTGGGGGGTGTTTGGGGCACTCCGGGAACTTGGGTTTGGTTGTAGGGTTTTTTTTATGTCATTCCTCTCAGATTAGTCAAGCTACACAAAGCCTTCTGTCTAAAAAGTTACCCAAAGAAAACATATTTCATACGTTTTCTAAACAGTCAGATGCCTTCAGGCTAAACATTCTTGAATTAATTCTGTTACCTCTTTCCTGGCTGAACTGTAATTGTTGCAGCAGTAGGGATGAGTCATCACTAGCTGTAGTTTATCTTCTGGAATATAGCCTGTACTGTACCTAATACTGTGTGCACTGGAACTAAATCAGCTACTCACTGCAATATCTTTATTATTAAAAAAAAAAAAAAAGCCAAAGACAGGATCTATCTGTCATTCACATGCAATGCGTGGCACAAGCCCTTAATTTGCACCTTTCCTACAAGAATCGTAATAAGAGATTTGATCTTACGTTAAACTATCTCTGTGTGCCGTGTGTACAAATAAAGAGCAACGGTCTCGGGAGAAGAAACTCCGAAGCTGGTGAGAAAAAGGTGGAAATAAAGGAGGAAACCGTGCTCTGGGTATTTACCCTTTTCCTTTGGGTGCCCCCGTGGGCACAGGGAGGCTCCAGGCGGCCTCACACCAAGCCGTGCCCGTAGGGTGACCATCCCCATGTCCTTCTGGAGGAAACCCCTGGGAACTGGGTGTTCCCGAAAAAGCACAGCCTCAGGGACGATATGCTTTTTGTACGTTCTCAGGAGTTCCGATTTCCTCATTTCATCCCTAGTTGAAACACCTTAATTTAAGCTTCCCCTGTTTTGTTAAATTAGCTTCCACATCCTAATTAACAGCTTCTGCACTTGAGAAATGTAGCCTCCTGTTTTAAGAGTAATGACTCTTTCCTATTCTAGGTTCCTGCCTAATTTGTTCTCTGCCAAAGACTTTAGAGATAGCAGCTTTTAATTACAGAAAAGGTAAGTCATCAATTTGTCTGTACCACCCCGTTAAAGGTTTCCTTCAGAAAAGTTATTGTTGTGACTTATTGCACCAAAGCGCTCAGAGATCTGCCGCTCCTCTTAATGGGGTAACCAAGGGGCTGTGGCTACATGCAGCATTAGTTTTCTCACTAAACCCATCTTCAAATTGGATCAAAAAATTATCTTTTCTTCAACAGCAGGCCTGCTAAAAAGTCCCTGTTATAAACAAGCACGTCACTCCCAAAGAAAATCAAGAATATTTCTGTGACCGCATCAGCTTCCCCCCAAATAAAGTGACAGCTCACAAGTCAAACACCATGATGATGGGGAAAAATGCAAAGCTTGAGAGAGAATCCGTGTGAGCTTAATGCTAGGAAAAGCCATGGAGTTCCTATTTTCAGAGACAAATACCTTGAGAACTCCTATACGTCTGATAGCTTGAAGGACACCCAAAAGCACAAACAACGGGGGTGCCCAGGCTCTCCTGAACACCAGCAGCAACTCCTGGGGCTGCCTCATCAGTTTATAGGTAAGGTGAAATTTGGCCACCCTCCCCATGGGGTTCGTGCTGGTGGGAAGATGCTGCGAGGTTTATCCATGTGCTACAAACCCACCTTATTACTGCAGACTTCCATGTGGTTGGTTTCTCTTCTGTGTGGTGTACTGTATTTTCTAGGATAAATTTTTCCGAATCAGATTGTCCAAAAAATATTACCTGAGTAGTGTAATTCTCAAGTTACCTCTGTCAGGTTGATTAAGCAGTTCACACTTGTAGTCCACAGGGCTCTGTTTTTATTTTTATTTTTTTTTACTCAGTGTCTGTGTTCAGGTAACACTTACTTTAGATATAATAGCACCTTCCAGTGCTTGGCCACTCACAGTTGGATTTATCTTTCCATGCTCAGATTTCACTACTATGCTCCTTGCAAACGTGGGCAGTTAGAAAGCCACGGCTGAAACTACCAGTTTTCTCCTCTAAAATTAAAAAGTAGGCTCTGGCTTTCATCAGCAGCATGACTTGAGGTAAATTAACTTTCACTTTGGCTTTTGATGGATGTATAATGAACTCTGCATTGTTCAGCTGGAAATCTTGGAGCTATTTTTCATTCCAAATGTCTTCTGAGCAGCACGTTTGACAGGTTATTAAGATTTTAGTATCACTGTGGAAACATTTTTCTAGGCTTCTTGGCTAGGATCAAGAGAGAGTCACTGCACCTTCTCCATCTCCACACCAGTCTGCTGATCCCCTAAACTAGCCGGTTTTCAAAATTCAGCTTTTTTAGATTTCTGCGCATAGGAAATATTTAATAAGCAACGATTTCCAATTCTGGTTTCTTTGTCCTAATTGCCAAGCTGCACCGAGCAAGGCTTTCACATCATTTAATTTAGCTACTTAAGTGTTGGAAGTTTAGCTATTAGTCATTGGGAAAGGTCAGGTTCCTCTGAAGGATCACCGAATTACAGAGCCAGGGAGATGCTGGCTGGAGAGCATCTCCGGGAGCTCGTTTAGAGATCCGGACCCCGCAGCATCCCTCTGCCAGGGCTGCGTGGGAGCCGGTGGGCAGGAGCGAGGGCAGGGGTGGGACAGCAGATGGATGCTGGATGCTCCTGACTGCAGCTCTCTGGCCTATAAGGAGAGATTTTTATTATCTGAATTACTCAAACCTCTTCTGCTTGTGCATTATTTCCATTAATCTCACTTCTAGAAAGGCTTTCATGATTTGCAATTTTCCAAGCAATTTACAGAACACATTTCAGCCTACTGAAAGGACATCGCAGGCAAATGTTTTCCTTTTTTTGGTGTACTATGACTTCAGTGCTTATGGACTAAAGACAAAACTTTTCAACTTTGAAATAATCAATCACAAGGAAAATAGTGAAATACTTTGTGAACAGAAGCTAAAGAAAAGGTTAAAATCTTCATATAACAAACGTATTCAAGTAGATTAAAATCCCAGCCTCCCTGAAGTCCATGCAACCATCAATCTCTGCTTCTCCTACATACTTCGATTTTTTTTAATTAGCACAAGGTGAGCCCTAAGGGAGGCAGGGAAAAGAAAGGCGGGTGTTGGATGAGAAATGGGCTCCAAACGCAGTTTCCGAGTTTCCAAAGCCTGCACCTGGCAAACGAATTTCAGAGGTCTTCAGAAAGCGCAATCTGATGACACATAATATCACTTTCTTGAGCAACAATGACAAGACGGATGCTTTTTGTTCACTCCGTTCTGATACAACTATTTCTTGCTGTCTGAGTCATCTTGTCAGCCTGCTCAACTCCAGACAGATTTTATTGGTGTATAATGCCACCGATTCACGCCCTGTATTTCAGAACTTTATGAAAGAGAGAAAAAAGGGGCCCGATATTTTTATGAAAAAACAGCATTTGGCCAACTTAGAAATGATCAGTTAGCAGCAGCCACAAAGCTACCATGAAGTTAGCACTGGATGTAGGGCTTTCTTAGAGTCTAAGCTCCAACCCTAACCAGCCTTACCTCAGTATCGGTCAGTGCTATTATTTTTGAAGTCAGCAGCTTGGATTAAACTGGTGTGGCTGGGTGCACTTCTAAGCTCCAGGACAGGGACAAGTAAAGAGAGCCATATATTAGGAAAGCTAACTCTTCATTTCTGTCTTGCAAAATCTTCACTATGAAAGGCCACATGGAACTTTCTATTCCAGGGTCAGAATTTTTTTTATTTTTTTATTTTTTTTATTAATATTGATAAAATGCCTTCAAAACAGAAGTTATGAAGGAAGTTGAATAAGTTTCTCATTAGTGTTTTAATATCTTGGTAGTTTGAAGGTCCAATGTTATTAAATAGAAAGTATTTTCAAATAAAGAATATTTCTAAAATTATTCTTGCTCAATTTCTTCATTAGCTTTTCCCTCCTGAAATGGGAACAAGAAATCCTATTCGCACAAGAGGAAGAACAGGAAAGGTGTCTGAGATTTGAGGGTCATTTGAATACATATAGCTCCACATTCAAACCTTGCCAGCTACGGTGATAAATGTTAAACTATAATAGCTTTGCTTTTAACAACCCTGATTCCTCTCTCTCTCACCAGTAGATCTGTTGTTTGCACCAGGATACTCAATAGACAAATTAGATTTTCATATTTTCTGCCTTTTTTCCCCCCAAAAATGCTATAAATCAGCATTTTATGAATGAATAAATCCCATCTGCCAGCTGTTGAAAATCTGCTTCAAGGCTATGTTATCTGGGTCATTTTATTTCATGACTCTGGTACCACCAACAATAAATAAAGTTGTTACTGCAGAACTAAAGATATTTTAGTCTTTCTCAAAATGAACTGTTAAGATAAGCTGGTAACTGCTTAACCCCTTCAGCCTTGGCCTGTCTTTTGAGCTGTGTGTACATCATTAATTAACACTGGGATGACCACAGTCCAGCAAACTTGGGAAGTGAGCAACTGGCCAACTGAGATAAAGTTGAGCGATGGCACGTTTGGAAGTGTAGTTGTACGGCTCAAGTCTGGCTGCCTTTACCAAAGCTCAGAGGACAATATTACATGAGCCTTGGTATGTCCTAGACCCTCTTGGAGCGTCAGTCACAAAACACATGTCCATTAAAATTTGGATGAGATGAGATGAGTCTTTTATGGCTTGTTGAAGAATTATTTACACATAAGTGAGCGGGCGTATTCCTACTGTATGTAAAAACTCAAGCACACACTTAGGTGCTTTCCCTACAGCTGATGTTCCCTACAACACTCTGTGCCAGCCTGAGATGGCCAGTTTGTTGCAAAGCTTCAGGTCTGAGAGAATAGATTTTCTGAAGATTGTGCACGTCAGAGTACACATTTATCTCCCTGCCTAATTTACATGTACAGTTATTATTTGTGTGGGCAGCAGCAGCCACTGTGCATGTGGATGATTAATGAAATGTGTAAAAAACCTCATGCATTTGGTTGCTATGAGTGTCGCACAATCCTAATAATTTTGTGCATAATTTGTGTCCAAAGCACAGTTTTTCCCCCACGCAGTTACACCCTTTAAAAGCCAGTTTGAATACTGGGAATCCATCCCCGTCTCTTTTAACCTCATGCAATCTTGAGATCAAGATTGCAAAACATAAAAGAACAATTTCTTACTAATAATATCCCTAATGTTCTGTTTAGTTTGGGTTCTGGTAAACGGCCACTGATTATATTACATATTATGCTAATGAAGAGCAAGATGCTATTTCCATGCTTGTCCTGAGCTGGTACAATATTACCCAAGAGAAAAGGCAGAGATCCTTTCCTGGTGCATATGACCCTCCAAAATTGGAACTCGTTGTCACTAAAATAATTGATGCACAACACTTCTTGACACGTCTGTTTTTAATTAAAGCATATTTCAATTAAAAAGGGAGAACAATTTTAAGGGAATCTTTCTGCCAGATGGTGATCCCTAATTTACCTCAAATGTGTTGGATGCAGCATGAGTTGTTCCTGATTAGCTGAGGTTGATCAGATGTGTAAAATAACACTTTTGATATGAAAAATGTGTTGAAATGACCCCATGAAATGACCAGGTGGGTCTTTTCTTCCATTGATATCTGAGCTATTTAAGAACTAATGGGAAATCTGGCTTTGTTCTAAGACTATGATTGTGGAAAAGAACCACTACTAATTCAACAACCAGGGATGCCGCGAGTACTCCACGAGTACTGTGGCTGCAGGCAGCTATCGCGTCCCTAAACCGGCTCCCTATCCTCTCCTCACCTGCAAATTGGCAGAGAATACATTATCTTCCATTAAAAAAAAATATTTTCAAGGAAACAACTTAAATGCAACTCCAGCTTTTTCTACTGTTAAGACTCCTAAGAAAAAACAAATATAGAACATATTTTGTCCTACTTTATGTTTCTATGTCGAAGCAATTTGTACAAATACTACGTCTGGCCTGTGGAGTTCACAACTTCAGCTCCTGCAAAACAATTTTCAAGACCTAATTGGAAAATCTGCGCTACAATACGGGTTAATATTAGATGTCTCCTTTCACTTTTACGTACTTTCATTTCTGTCAGCTCTTAATTTGGCATGCTCATTGATGGTGAATGAATTGACTACACCATACTGAAACAGCAAATCATGCATACAATGAACATTAATATTTCCAGCATGTAAAATACCCCTTACACATCAGTGAAATACATGTTTTATAAATTAAACTGAGAATGCAACCATGATTTGGCACTACATTAGCAGATTATGAATTGCAATTTATTGCAGTGGCTGAATGCCAGTCCAAAAACCCCCAAGTCTTGGATGACCTTCAGCACCCTTCAGACTTTCCCTCTGCTCTGCTGGGTGCCATGTGTAGATTACCACTTTTTGTATTACTATAATTTTTTTTTTTTTTAAATACTGGGGATTTAAGTTTATTCTAGTGCCAGAACTGGCGGTGCTGCTGCGGCAAGGGGCCAGGATTCCATGACTGCTGGGGAGGCTACAAATCCCTTTGCTGCTCTAGTCAATCTGGACCTGAGAACTGGGCAGGATTAAGGATCATTAGGTTACATGGAACCTCACCGCAGTCACTGCATACACTCCTGCTAATTTAAGAAGTTTTTACATTAAGGTGTAAATAATCCTAAACCAGATCTGGCCACATTAGTATTTTATGAGTGGAGAGGGAGAACAGAGAGATGCAGAAGCGGGACTGAGCTGTGAGTGGGTAAAATGTTGTTGCCTTTTATCTTTCCTGCAGTTGTTATTTCTTTCTATGACTATCAATAAAACTTTACCTTAGCGGTAACTCACAGGAGACGTAACTGATAGGAAATTAGATTCTCTGATATCTTGATATTTGCTGCTGCGATATTATATGAAAGGTTAGCCGGTATCTGAGACCCCAGTCCTACCCGCTGGGTCGCTGTGAGTAGACTCACGGAGGCAGTTTTATGATCAGGGCATTGTTAACTACCTGACACATTAATTCCATGGTATTTACAACGACCCTTGGAGCCTTAATATTTCACCAGCCCCATTGGAAAGAAATGACTTTTCTCAAAAGCCCGATTCAATGGCACTTGCCCGGCAAAGCAGAAAGTCCCTGCAGGCCAGGCGGCATTTTAAGATTTCCAGCTCACATTTCATAGCGTAAAGATCATCCTCTTACACACCAGCCATGGCAATACTTGGGAGCTAACATAGCTAAATACCTCTTTACATACTACTGTATTTCCTAGAGGGCAAGGTTTTCAGTTTCAAAACCTTTTTTAATTTGCATTTCAAAGTAGCTATAAAATATGAATTCCAGTACAAAGCATTAGCATAAAGCCATTCAGTATTATATATTCTGTCAAAAGTGCCAAGAAAAATTCCACAACTATTGCATTTCCATCTGGCAACATCTTCCTACCCTGAATATTTGCATAAAATATTTCCGCAATAAAGAAAAATTATGAAACATAAACTCTTTACATTATTTCCAAACAGATAACTTCTTCACAATCGCATAAGCCAAGGAACCCTGCTATTGCAAACAAACTAATTCCCTCTTTTCCAACTATTTCAGAACAGTTTCAGAACACTCCCTACCCTGTCTTTCACTTAAATGTCTAGGTAGATTTTTAAATTTATAAGATTTTTGGTTTTTAAACCAATAAGAAATCACCGAAGAGAGGCTCCACAAGGTGCTCCTGTTCACTGCTGTTTGTGTGCTCAGCTCTACCTCCATTTGCAGCTTAGGCTTGCCAAATTATTGAAGTAAGTTGGTGCACAACATCATTTTTCCCCCAGTATTTAATCTGTTGAATTAGCCCTGACTTTTCATAGGTACATCTTTGCGAGTTAACATTTAACCTGGCATTACCCTATCTCACAGAATTAGACTTTAAATACTGTATTTCCAGCGTTCTTCCAGATCTTGGGCAGCAGAGAAGAAAGTTACCATGCAGCTGCAGCAAAACATACAGTAAAATAAAAAAGAAAAACAGGTGGGACTAAATTAGGATCGGATCTTTGGTCGAGCTGGGAATTATAGTTAGACACTGAGCTAGATTCTGCATCTGGGCTACAGTGAGGCTGATAGGGAGAGTGGGCGAGGAGAGCAGAGTGCGTTAGATGCCCATTTGCCACCATGGCTTTCCCATAGATTTGGATACATCTGTGACACCCTCTTCCACACGTGATAAATCAGTTTGTAAAGATGTATTCCTGAAAGGAGAGGGTGCTCCAGGCATTTAAGTGTTAAAACTCTTGATCCAACATTTCACATGGAGAAGATTGTATAGCTCTGTTTGCCACCATCATCTGTTAAAATAATTTGTAGAAGATACCACCATTTTATATTCTGTAATAACTCTTTAGCCCAGTAGTGATATGGGTATGATGTTTGTAATAGTGGAGATGAAACCCACGTTAAAACAAGGTAAATAACTGAGGCGTGCTATTTTTTTTCTTTTCACTTCACTGTCTGGGAATGGTATTCACAGCAGTTCTGTTCAGAGCTTATTTCAGCAAAAAGGTCATGTGTGTTTCAGTCACAGAAATGAGGAAGTTTAATGCAAAGCATATTTTCTTTCTTTAAACATGCACATTTATCTAATCCCTTCCACGATTACGTGTCAACCTTCTAAGAAAAGGAGGAAGAAAATGCAAAAAAAAGTATGTTTGTGTTTTGCACATGTCCATGCAGGTTATATGGAATAGGCAAACATCTTGCTCATGCGATTATAAATTACTTCTCAGTTACAAAAACACTTCTGTTAAAATATAGCTACATTTCCCAGCCATTTACAGCAAGGTTCATTCTCAAAAACTCATGCACTTTTCATGCTTTAAATGAAGTTCAACAGAGATTCAACTTCTCTCAGGCACAAGCTGTTATTTGAGCAAGTAAACAAACAACACCCTGCGACACCCTCCCCAGCTCCTTCATGGGTGCCCCAGTTAACACCACGCGCCTGAACTCAGCATAGCGTGGCAGGCTGGGACCGCAGAGGACAGCCTATGTTCTAAACACAAAATACGCAGTCAACAGCACTGCAGCAAAACCACTGGGGGAATTAGAAACACAGCTTGTCCCCACTGATTTTGCTGCTCAGTGACTAGGGGACACGCTAAACTACACCTTACACAGGGTAAACCACCAGCTGTAATACCAAACTTAGACTCAAGTTCCTTTTTAGTCCTAATTAAAGGGAAAAAAAGAAGAAAACCATGATAAAAATTACTTTTAACTCAACCATATATAGAGTCTAGACTTGCACAAAAGAATTATATTTAAAAAAAAATCCCTCTTTGAAGAGCCACAGTTTGAGAATAAACCAAGATGCACAGGCTGAAATAAACCTGCCCAGACATGATTCACTGATGTTTTAAGCGAGTGCTTTCTACAACCCTACCTCTCTTTTAATATAGCTTTACGCTCATGTTGATGTAATAAAACATTACTTAGAGTGAGGCTCATGTGTCCAGAAAGAGATTCCACAAATTCTCAAGACCTTTTACATTGTTGGCATCAACTATTCAAGCACACAAGAGTTACTCTGTACGGCAAAGGCTTAAGACAAACGACAGTGATGCTGCAGAAGACCCAAATAATGCCCTTCAGTGATGCTAGAAAATATATTCATTGAAAGCCAGAGGCTCTGGCATTCTTTTTTTCATAGCGAGAGGGATTCAGTAACAGCCTCTAATTTCTTTGGCATGATTATACAGAATCTCATGTTGTGCACGCCCTCTAATGCATGAAATAATGCTTTTCTGTTTAAGAGAGTCAGGTCTAAAACAGGGGCATGGCAGAAATATAATCCCAAAGACAAGGACAGTTGAAGGGACTTCTATACCACTTGCAGTGTTTGGGAGCAAAGGTCCATGCTTATACTAAAGGCTCTGAGGGAAATTAAGTATGAACATTTAAAATTAAAATATCTCTTCATTGACAAAATGTGAACATTCTTAATTTTCTGGATCATTAAACCTCCTCCTGGAAAGTGAGTTAAGAAACTTTGGGATATATTTACAGCATCAGGTTGGGTTTGGGGACGTCTAATAATGTGGTGATTCAAGCTCACATTTGCAGGAGATCAGTGCCCTCACAAAGCCTTCTCCAGGAGGGAGCAAGAGTCTCTCCTGAAAGGTCACAATTCGTGCACAAAGTACCAGTTGTCCAGTTCCCTTTCATTTGGGCTAAGGATCAGCAAAGGATCTGTTTCATTAGAAAAGAATGAAGGAGCTCTTGCAGATATACTTAACAACTAAGTATATCAGGATTAAGTGTATTGGATGGAAATAGAGAAAAGGAAAACACAAACTGGGATTTGTACATGCAAAATCTAAGCTCTTCTAAGCCTCACTGATTCTTACCATGCTGTCTTAGAGAAGATTTATGTCTCCATCAAGTGGGTTCTTTTTTTTGGCAGAGATTCAGAAAGCTCAGAAATGGGAAGGGGCAGATAGATGTCCAGAGCTGCCCAACAACAACTGATGTAACTCCACCCCATGAAGTTAATTTTAAATTTATTTCAGAAGAAGAATCTAGAAAATTTCTTACCAGCAGGAAGAGAAACACCAAAACAGGCACCAAATGGGCAAGAAGCCATGACAGGATTTCCAGTGTTGCTGTTCACAGCATTTTGCCAGTCTTTGGTAGAGAAGCCATGGTCATAATTTTAATTGCTTTGCATGCCAACAAATACAGCTCCGGCCTAGAACTCCTGAATTCTCCATAGCACCACCATGTTGCATTTCAGTTTCCTTTGAGGTAGGAAGTCTGTTTCTGAAATTTGGCTTCAAGATTTAATCTTTGAGTTTTCATTCCAAGTTTGCAAAATTAAACACAAGAGACAATATAAATCACAAGCACTCTGGGCAGCTCAGGAATGCTTGCAGCAAGTGTTTACAGGTTAGGGTAAACAGCACTGTGGTGATCGTAAATACCATGAATTTAGCATGTAAAATATTATGACATACTAATCTATTTATGTTTCATGATTGCACTTACTTTGCATAAAAATAAAATTACAGGGAAGGATTTTATTCCTGCATGCAAAACCTTTTCCTTTCCATCCCTGAACTGCTCTTTAGAACAAGATGCTCCTTTTGCTCCTCGCTAAAACGGTAATATTTTATCCAATAGGCAGTATGATATCTAAGACTTCTGGACACTATCATAATCAAATATAATAATAATAATATGATATTCTTCTTAGCTCCTCAGAGTACCAAAGTAATTTTATTATTTTGAAGATGGTTTGAAAGCATCTTAACTACACCTTTATTGAAGCAACATAAATGTTTTTAAAGCTATCTTGGTGAAAATGTATCAAGAATACTCTTGAAATTCCTTGTTATACCTTGTACCTGAAAATCTATTTGAAACATATTCTACTGTATTGAATTTCTGTCTGAAACAGCTGATTTAGGCAGCTGATAGAGTATGGCAGGTGCCCCATTCATTGTGTTATCATTTTATACAGTCTGTCCATAAAACCCCCAAGAGAAGGATGTACTGTCTGTCCATGAAAAATAATCCACTGTCTGTGGCTTATGGGAACAGCAATAGAATTTTAAATACCTTGGAAAGACCAAAGCTTGGCCATTTACATTATTCTAGCAGCATTTTTCTAGCTGAATGGCCATATTCAGTCTCACAATGAGAGGAGTAATGCAATTAAAGCAGCACCATAATGAGGAACTGGAAACATGGGTTTTAGTTTGAAAAACAAAAGCTTCTAAATTTTAAAATAATGAAGCAACATGACTGTTGCACACGACGGGAAGAATGCATTATTAGACACAGCAGTAAAATGTCAAATATAATGTACTACAGCAATATTCTACAGTTCACCTATGGCTCTTTTGATACCCTGTACTCATGTATTTCCTAATGTTAACTGCTGACACCCCCACCATTTTTGCTCCCCCCCGACAATTGCCCTGTCCAACAGGAGGAAAAATGCTTAATCCAATGCCTCCTAAGAAGGGGCAATTAGAGCAATCCAGGCATGCCCTACGTAAGGCCAGCTCACGAGCACATGGGCTGGGAGCCAGCATGGCTAGCTCGGCAGGCAGGAGAGCTCTCTGCAAATGGGGTGGGGTGCAAGTGAGAGAGTAAGATGTTAAAAAGGACAAAACCATCCAGAATGGGCAAAATAAAGTCTAAAATGTCAGAAGCCACCACTGAAGAAGAGTTTAAACCGCAGTCGGGTGGGATAAGGACACGATTGGTGCGTTGGCAAAGCTCTGGCCACAGCTCAGCTCCTCGGGGAGGAAACCAGAGGGGTTTGTGCCATCAGTTCGAGTATGATTTTAGGTAGCCTGGCAATGATAAACAAAATATTGTTGTATAAAGGAGCACGAGACGAGAACAAAGGAATGGGAAACCCCTTCAAAATTTACTGTTACTTGGGTAAGACAGTGGAATTTTGGGGATATCAACTGGAGGAGGTTCACATAATGGCTGTTACTTTAGAGGCAAGGGAGAAAGAGTAGCAGAAATGGAAAAGAAGGGATTTTTTTTTCCCCCTAGTATAAGCTGCTCCCAACTCCATGCTCAGTAAACATCTGTTTTTTGGTCTCGCCATAGGAAAAGTGTAAGAGGAAAATGGTCAAAAGCAATTAGTGGCAACACAAAAAATCCCAAGGACAAATAAAGTTGTAAAAGAAGAGCAATTACCTCTGTGGAGGAAAAAAAGAACCCAATCAGAACCTGTTCTTGTTGCAGTCATGGATTAGACAAAACTGAATATAATATAGAATAAAATATATGTATATAATATAGAGAGAGCGCAAGAAATCAGGTTGTTTGGAGGGCCCAACCCCACTCTAGGTGTGCAAATATTTTCAAAGACTTTTACCCAGGGAAAAGCAGCAATATTCCCTCAGCTCTAAGCGCTGACCAAATGGGTTTCATATGCAGTAGACAACCAAGTGATACAATCAAATAAAACACAGAGGTAATTCATAATACAGAATAAAAACTAAAGGTCCATTGCTATCCTTAGATCTCTTTGAAGGCCTTGCAGGCCTTTAGCGGGGTGGCTTTGCTGAAAAATACTGTTATCAGAGACAAGGCTTGGAGAAAATATGAAGACCTGAATAAATATAACATATGAATCTCTATCCATTAGAGTAAAAGTTACTAAGACATGCTCCAAAAGATTTCAACCACAAGAAAAGGTTGGATTTATGTCCTGTGCTGTTCTTTTTTATTGAAGTCCTGGAAGAGTCACATCAGGCAACTAATCAAAAAAAAGCCCCAACATCTTACTAAACCAGTAAAGTAGTGAGTTCTATTCATGAATGAAAAATGAAAGTGCTGTCTCTGGATGGTGCAATGTTACTGGCTGCCACCTCACTCATACTTTTAAAGAAATCCTATGAATTCAAGTCTGTAACGCTAATTATCTTAAATCAATCCAAGAATCCATGACTAGAAAGACACATACGAGCTTCCTTGGTCCAACCAAATGAGATCATTGGGAACAATACTTCTCAGCTACAGATTGTTAATTTCTTTCCGTTATTTCAAGATGGAGAATTCTCCCCTCTGCTTCCCCCTCCACACAGCCGATTCCCCAGGGGCTGCCACATCCCTCACGGACCCCACGTACCTGGGGCTGCCCCCCGCTTTCCACGTTGGGAAGCTGCTTCATATACATGGTATATCCACAGTACAGAGGGCACGGCGTGCTTAAATCTACGCTGTTTAAACCCACATCATCTGCGACAAAGTATCCATGACAAGTGTTTCCGAATGTAGATAATTAGGTGATAATTCCATATCCAATACCCACAGTATCACTTATCAAACAAAACAATGACCAAATACATCAGTAAATTGTGTCTTAATCCATTTGAGTAAAAAAATTATTACCTCAGAGAAGGATCCACTCACAAAACTATTACCATTAGCACCCAGTTGTGGAAGAACTCATTTTGGAAACTGTTCTCTCCTGCACATTAGTGGCACAGAGAAATAATATATGATCATTTTTAATAGAAAAACTGACAGACAGTCTGGATCAAGCTGATTTTATAAAGTAATTTGTTCTTGGAATTTGACCAAAGGAAAAATGGATAGATAACATTAAGAGGTCAACCAACCAAATAGTAATTTACACTTAACAAATTCAAGTTATGACTGAGATTTGATAATTCCTGTATGGAAAGTTCATGTATCATCTTAATGTTAAAATTAAGACCTTTTCAAGAGTACTCAAGGCCTCTAAAATGCTGTTTGTAGCAAGTCAATTTGGGTTTCGTTACGCTGTGCTGGGGACAGCTGATCACATAGCTTCCTCCTCCTGCTGCTCGGCGCGGTGTTTATTCGGTGTGTTGAGGAGCGGTGCTGGATGGGTGCTGAGCTGCTGGGCAGTGGGCAGAGCTGCCAAAACTGCCTTTCAAAAAGCAGTGCCCGTGTGGTCTGGGCTCTCCTCCGCCATGTGCGGAGCAGATGGGAAATAAATCACTAACAAAGAGGCACTTCTCTGCTGCTCCAGTTTGGGCTCTTCACTAAAATTGTAATGGCTTTTTTTCCCAATGTGAAATAATTCACTACTTTGAGAGAAATTGCCTAAGAAACTAAGGGCTTTTGCCTTAAATGTATTCCTTTGGCAGAACTGTTCAGCACGTTCTCCCCCCTAAAATGTCAAATACATCTTACTAATGAACTTTAGCTGACCCTAAGAAGTCATTTCATATGCGTAAGCAGCAGAGCTGGCTCAAAAAATGTAGTTGTTGAAATAGATTTAGAATCTCCCAAAGACCAGGACAATGTTTGCTATTTGGTTGCTTAAATTCATAGCAGTGAGAGAAATAGCTAAAATAGTTAGTATTTATTCAGGTAAAAATATACTTTTCCCAGTATATTTAATCTAAAATTTTATTTTATGAGCAGAAATAAATACTTTCTACTTTGGGAGGATATAAACTGAATGTATTTGGAAAGATACACTGTTCTGTAACAGACACCATTAAAGCAATGCTGCCACATTTCAGTGTCGATATAACCACTAATATAATTTAATGGATCTAGCTCTAGCTATTTCAATAGGGTTTTTGCTACATACTAATAAGTTTCTATGACATGCATTTTATATATTTAATTCTTTCTGGTCCTTCTAATCATGACTGTATTGTCTGTTGATTAGATTTCTTACATTTTTTCCCCCCTTTTTGGTAACATCAGAATATAATTAATTCCAGTGAGTGAACTTAATTGCCTCAGGGAAAACCTGTGGTTGGAAAACTCCCAGTCTCAAATAATGTAGAGTTGGAGACATACCACCATGTACTCTTCCCACACAATTGATAGATGGAAAAATTAAACAGCAGCAGCAGTTGCTGGAAAGAAAAACCATTCTGCAATCTTATCTTCTCTGTAGTAATTTCTACCTAGCACTGGAGGAATACCATAGCAGATCCTGTCTCAGAGCTCTGCATGACATGAGAAAAGCAGTTGTGGCCAAGGGGGTGGTAGGGATAAACGGACACGTTACCTGCAAGATGCTACCAGGTCAGAGCAAACCGCGGAGAACCTCTGCTCAGCTTTTAGATTCTCCTCTCTTTCCCATTCAAAACCCATTCTCATTTTCTGCACTGCTCAAATCTGTATCTCTGCAAATTTGCTTATCTGACCTCTGTCTTCTGCAGCACTGTCCCCACGTGTGGGGGAGGGATGACAGCAACAGGTCCCTATATTTTGGATTTGCCAATGCCTGTTCTTCCCCAACACATCCTAGGAACCAGGATTAGTGTGCTCTGCTGTATTCTGCATCCTTGCTCAGCTCTCAAACTGTCACTGACACCCAGGGTACAAAGCTGGGATCCCAGAGAGTCTCATTAGTAACTCTACATATTTTAGTATATTTTAGCTGCATATCCTAAACAGCAGGAAAAGACCTGTTTTTTTCAGGCCTAAAGAAAAAAAAAACCCAGACATTTTCAACTGGAGAGGGATCACTCCCCAAGGAAGTTGCAAATACCATCATCAAGACTCACTGGTCACAGAGCATACAGCACTTATCGGCGCTCGTGGCGTGCTACCCCAGCTGCCAGCACATGCACTTGCTGGCAAATAACTGCCGAGCAATGCAGCCCCCCTCCAGCTCTAGCCCTGTTCTACATGAGAAGAAAAACATTGAGAAATAAAAGAACAGATGTATAGAACGTCTTATAAAATATTTTAATGTGATTTTGGGGGATGCTCCTCACACAAATGAAATTCTGGATTTTCAAGATGTTGCCACAGGGCTGGTGAGAAACCCTCCAAGAACTTTCTGTAATGGTCTGATTATGCTCTGTACCCACCTGCTTAATTAACCATTAAAAGTCTTCATTACTATTATTTTCATTTTGGGGGCCTGGCTTTGTAAAAGGCAGGGTGCGGAATTTCCATGCTGTAGGAATAAATGAGATATTGTAGATAAAATTGTCTTAAAAAAACATTTGTGAAGTATTCAGCCTAATTTTCTGAAGTGGAACACGTGAAGTTCTAAAAGAAACCTACTATTTTTAAGACCTATCATCAGTACCAGACAGGGTAATCCTGTTGTAAGCCATTGCACCAAAGCCAGACCCCGTTCCAGAAGTACAACAAAATTGTTTCCAATTGTCTCAGGCAGCACAACCCCGCTGAATATTCCCACAGAAGCATAGTTCAGAAATGTCTTGTTAGACGTTTTGTCATCAACTGAGAGAATTTTTGAATTGATTTTGCTGCTACTAAACTGCAATGTATCAAATTGACTAATCACATTGATAGTCAACATTCAATGTACACAACACAAAGAAAATGAAATCTATTGGCGTTCTGCTACCACCAGCAGAAAGGAATTGAGATGGCCCTTTTGTATCCCAGCATTTAAAAGCCCCGTGGGACACTACTTGTAAGAGAGTTAAACATACATAGTCATGCCGGATTATTACGTGTATGTACACGTACATACACAAACTCACCGCAAGAACTATTTCTACATAAAATCCCCATTCAAAAGATAAATGTCATATTAGGCCAGAAGCATCACGTATTCTCTGCTTACATTTAGAGCTGAAATTATCTGAAGCAAATTAAAGGGACTGAAAATAACATTTGTTTCCACCTTCACTTAATTTCAAATGTTATCTTATCGCCCACACCAGCATTAATGTTTCTCACAAAATCATCAAATATTTGATTTCTAATTAAGCCCTTTTCATCCCAATGCTGGATTTGTGTTCCTCATCTTTAATTATGTTTCCATCTACATTATTCAAGAGCAAATGCAAAGATTTGCATTTTCACATTATATAGAAATCACATTGTAAATATTTATCAGACAGCTCCTTCTCGCCTTTGCTGTTCACAGATTCACGAAGCCAGGCTTATAGAAAAGAGGGAGCATTCCCCATACCAATGCTACCAATGCTCCACTTAGCTTAGTTGTAGCATTGTAAACACAAAAGACTGCTTGTTAAGATTGCACTGCCTGAAATAATTTGGTGTCCCCTTTGCCTCGGCTTCTTCTCATCGCTCCTGCAGGTGTAAAACACACCCGAGGAAAGTCAGCATAAGCACAGGTATCACTTGTAAGTGTGGGGACCTATACACACACAAAAGCCTTCAATAGATTTTGTTCCACTTTCAGATCCAAATCTTACTACATCACTGAGCAAAATGAATGCAGCTTTGAAGGTACCACACAGGAGAGGAAGGACAGCAAAGCAAATTGAGCTTTTGGTGGCAGAGGTAGTTCGACACTCTGTCTTTTCCCAACTGGATATTTCCTTCCCATCTTCCTACCACTGTAAATCTGCTCTTATTTCATAAACCTCTTAGTTTTGGATTCATTTTGCTATGAGGGCTCTACTAATCCATTCCAGACAATTGGAAATAATAATAACAATTCTTCATTTGACCTTCCAGAACAAAATTATAAGATTTTCTGGCACAGGCATGGGTATTTTGCTATAGAGAGAGGTTTGGTTTGCAAATATGTAATATGTTATTAGCATTAAGAACAGTAGCACATTTATCACAATTAATGTCTCTGAGATGCTTTGTAATATTGAGTCACAGATTCATAAGCAGTGAATCAAGTCACGCTTTCTGTTTGGCACTGGAGCTCATTCTGCTAATCATCACAAATTATATTAGCTGGTGGAAGTTCCACCTAAACAAACTACCACCCTCCTGCTAATACTGCCTGCTTACTGCCAGAGGTAAAAATCTATTTTACAGTCCCAGCTCATACTGTGTACTACCTTAATCCATGTCTGTTTAAAGCTACACAGGATTACTGGTGCATGTTTGAACAATTCCTGCTAATAGTTTAATATTTACTCTCAGTAACAAACAAGACATAGAGAAAAACAAAGGAAGTAATATTTAGCTTGAGCAAGGGCAAAGCAACAGGACTTAGTATTACTAATCATTACAAAATCATGCTTACAATTTCTGTTCTACTTCTCAGAAGAATACTATTTTTCTTAAACACATCCCTCCCACCAGAGCTGTCCTGTGCTCAGTCTCAGAGAAGGTAGGAATTCTGTTTGGAAAGTTGGACCTATTTTTTGTTACCCAAGTGTGGAACCCTATTTTTGTCAATGTATTTTTTTTTTAATGCATTACAGTGTACTCTCTTACTTATTTAAGCAGGACCTAAGGGCAGGATTGGTGTGTCATGCTGAAGCAGATGGAACTGAGGAACAGAACAGAAAAGACTCTACAGGAAAAAAACCCAAACAAACCCAAACCCAACAGAATAAGGGGAAAAGCATTAGATGAAGGTTGTCGTTTCAACCAAGAGGGATAACTTGCAGAGGCAGGACTATCTACTGTACCTACGCTGTACTCAAATTAAGACATATTTGCAGTTTCACACAGGGAGAGGGTGTGAGCAGGGGGTTGCTGCAGGAATGTAGCAAGCAGAAGGGGAGGTAGGAAATAATAGAAAGGGAGGAAAAAATGGGGGGTGGGGGAATGCACAAGTGCTGTGGTGAAGGAAAAGGAGTTTCTTTCCACCAGTGCAGAGAAATGTCCCAAAGACCAGGTTTGATTAACCTGGCCTCCTTCCTGGGTGCACCAACTTCAGTCAGTTGTTAGAGCTGAGCTTCGGAGTGTCCAAGGGAAACCAAGCTCAGGGGCGGGCACTGATGTCATCTAGTAAGAACTAAAAATCTCCATATTTTGTGTCATTAGGTCACAAGTCCTGCGTCAGAGCAGCAACTACAGTTCAGGATGGCACTAAGGTACAGAATACCACAGCCACTGTTTTACTGGATAACTGGAGCGCTGAAGATACAAGAAGAGCAGACCTTCCCTTCGGTTTGTGTACCATCTGGCACATGGGTTTGGGCAGGAAAACACTCTTGATGGCATCTGGCTTTGCCTTCTACCACTTCCCCTTTTTATACCAGTGTTTTAACTACAGTATGTTGTGAAATCCTTTGAGACAGGATATAGCAAGAAACATGAAATTCTCATGGCTGTAATACACAGAACTTTTTTTAGCCTCCAAAATGAGTGAAATGAACACTCATACAAATCACTACAAATTGGGACAATCTGCCTACAAGCCAGAGGGTCCAAGCCCCATCAGAATGTTTAGGGAGGAGATATCGGTATCACAAGTCCTTTCTTTCAAATCTTGTAGGCAGTATTTTGATTGAAGGCAGGTTTCTTTTGGAAATATCTTATTGAAAATTATGTCAGGCAGGATGATGTATTACCTTCCATCAGTGTGACAAAAAAGGATGAATTAATGGACTGAAAGAATCTCTTCAATCTTGTATGTTAAATTTTACTTTTTTTTTTTTTTTAAATGAAACTTTGATAATAATGCAAAAATTCCCAATGCCCAGCACCCAGATACAGGCCCTGGAGGGCTGGGCTCTGTCTACATTAAGACAAGAGATATTTTAAACCTGCCATGATAGAGTCTAGGTTTTACCCTAGACCTTTTCCTTGCTTCTAAATAGCACTGCATTGCAGTATACAAAGCCAAGATTGCTTTAGCTAAAGGTGACAAGATTTATAAATATGTAATGTTAGAAAGCATTCAGGACATTTTTTTCCTAAGCCATAAGGGTGACAACTTCTACTAGGGCAAATTAAATAGGAAAACACATGACATTGTCCAAAACTCTTTTTTAGAAAACTCCACATTTCTGAACTCTCAGGTTACACTGCAGTCCCAGATCACCAGAGGTAACTGGTACTAAAACAATGGCATATATTTCATCCAAACAAGACAGTGTTTAAAAATAACATCTATTAAAAGGCTGGTAATAGCTAAAAAGGAAACCAATGGTTATCAAAGAGTTAAATAATTTTCAGTGAGCAGCATGTGGTAACAGCGTGGCTATTTTTTTTCTTTGTTCCATCTACAGAAGTTTGCAAGTTACGAAGAAAATGTTCTGAACTGTTGATTTTCTGGAGAGATACCCACCCACACATTATGAGTACTTGCACATCGTAAATTTTATGATTTAATGAAAAATAGTCACTTAAATTCTGCCCACAGTAAGTAGTTATTGATTTTAGTAGTAAATCTGCATAAAAAGTCTACTATTTCAAAGTTGTAGTATAGAAAATTATATACACACAGGATAAGTGGTGGAAGCTAGCAAAGCTGTATATGTACCACTATTAAAGTACATATAAAACCCCCACATATTTTTATAAAGAAATCAAAAACTTTGCATCTTTTTATTTTGCAACTTTACAAAGAATCCCTCCTTCCCCAATAGTGAATTTAGTAAATTATGTGCTAAGTAGAAATGTTTTTCTATTGTAGTTCAAATTCCCCAAGATACAAGATAAGAAATCCAGCCAGATAAGAGGCTTAATTATGAACAGAACAAACTGCAAATGTTTCTTTGCAGTTGTCTGTATTATCTTTGATTCAATACTGTGCTTCACGTCCAACTATTTCACTCCAATTCCTACTTACTACTTTACAGAATCACAGAATGGCTGAGGTGGGAAGGCAACTCTGGAGGTCACCTGGTCCAACCCCCTGCTCACGGAGGGCCACCTAGAGCAGTTTGCCCAGGACCATGTCCGGATGGCTTTTGAATATGTCCAAGGGTGAAGACTCCACAGTCTCTCTGGGCAACCTGTGCCAGTACTTGGTCACCTTCACAGTGAAAAAAGTATTTCCTTATGTTCAGACAGAACCTCCTGTCTTTCAGTTTGTGCTCATTGCTCTTGTCCTGAACATTAGAGAACAAATATCAGGTACCTGACACTGTAATTAGCTGGAAGTAACATTTCTTCTGTTGTCAATAGTATCCTTGTGAGAAAAAGTAGGAATCCGGTCTTTAATGTGGATTTGGTTTATGTTGCATTTGCAGCTAATCCAGCGTGGGGAGAGGGAGGAAGACCTTGGAAATTACTTTCCGCGACACCAACCAATGGAGAAAGGATAGAGAGATAACCATATGGTCACATTTGGAAAAGCATATTTCACATGTTTATAGCTCTAACAAGAGTATTTCTTAGTAGAAAGCAGCCTATTCAAGCACTCCGCTGAAGTAAAAAAAAAGATCATTCTACAGAATCAGTTATCGCCATCCTCGTGAACACCAGCATGAACACTGTGAGCAGAAAAAACACGTGCTTTGCCGGTATACCCGGGCAGGAGTGAAAGGCTTAGAGGGAGAACTGCCTGACAAGGCACCGAGGGCCCAGCCCGGCTGGCGAGGGCGCGGGGCCGCAGGCGGGGCGCGCCGCTGTCCGCGGTGCTGAACCGACCGCGCCGCCGCTGTCCGCGGTGCTGAAGGGCCGCGGGGGGGCGCAGCGGGGAGGGGAGGAGGGAGGGGGACCCGGCTTCTCTCCTCGGAAGCTAGAGCAGGGTGGGAGCTGGCTGCTGGGGGAAACACGTCCTCCTTGACATGTAATTTCAAATCATCGCACAGCGGAAGACACTTCTGCCCAGAGAGGAACAAATTAGTTTTGTTTCCATGCCAATGTTACAGATTAAAGTGAAAAGAGAAGAAAAATCAAGATACTGCTGCAATTCTATAAGAACTCTGGATGCAGGTATGTCTCGCACCAGCTTTTTCTTGTCTGTTGAGGATGATCAGGTTTTCTGTGGCTTTCACAGATTATGTCTTTGCGACTGAACTATTTAAAGAGACACGATGTCATCATGAAAACAGGTCATACCCACAACCACATGCTAGTGGGACATATCCAGCATCTTTTTTTTTTTTTCTTAGCAACTACAGACACAGTTGATTATTTCTGGAGAAAAATGCAGAAACTCAGTCACAAGCCACATAGGAAGGTAAATTTTGCCACCTTTCTACACAATAAAAAGAAATAAAGTATTTATAAGGAAGAACATTCTTTTCAAATCTAGTATATGTCTTGCCTCTCATTTTTTTATTAAAAATAAACATGCAAAGGGGAAAAAAAGCAACTAAAGATGGTACAGATACTGCTTGTGTGCTCCTAATACAATAATCTGATAAGTGATTGACAACCCATCTTTTCCAACAGCTAGGAAGCTGCCTGTACTACACACACGCACTTGGCAAATCCTTTCTTTGCTAGCCTACAAAGCAGTTGCCGAACAAGAAAAGTCTGTTTCCTATCTCATCACTCAAGCTATGTCCTTTCTCTGTCATTCCACCCATTATATCAGTTTTCTACTGGGAGGCAGGCCCAAGGGAAGTATAGCACAAACACTTTGACATCGCCTCACCACTTTTTTCCCCCCAATGTCAAGAATGATTTATCTATTTGTAAACATAAAGCATGACCCATTACCTGATAATTTGATCTACCTGAAAGGTTCTTGGATTAAAAGGGTAGTAAGCACTCTGGCAGGAGCCTAGGGAACTAACAGTGCTTTCACTGAGCACACATACATGTCTTAAGACCTGGATAGTGGCAGCCTTTGTGAGAGTCCTTCTAGGACTGGCCAGTGTACAAAAAAGAAGAAAGCCAAATGAAAAGAAAAGGGGATCTGTTTTTGTTTCAGGTGAGACATCACTAATATGTAGAGTAGACAGTTTGGCCCAACATCTTAAAAGAAAATCAGTTTATTTAAAACATGAGATGAAGTCTCATTGCAAATGTTCACAGATCATTATCCTCTTAAGTTTACCTTCAAAATACTGAAAAATGAAATTCTGGACTTCATCAACTCTACCATGTATATAATACTTTGGGGATAGTACCTTTTTTTTCTGGTTGTGAATTTCTGATTGCTTAGTACACTGCTTTATTCCTTCCTTCTACATATCTAATAGGGAATTTTTATTGCTTTTCATTGTGCCCTATTTTATTTTATGCCTTGTGTTGTGTCTCAGTCATGGCTGTTTTAACAGAAATATGTGTTGATTGGACATGAATCTCAAAGAAGAATATTTTCAGTGACAAATACTCAGCTCAAGTTGAGTGTACTTTATTAAGCATAAAAGTATGCCTAAAAACCAGTAAACTTTTCAAAGAGATGCATATGTTACTCCCCGAGTAATTTTCCAGAACAGTAATCATTCATCTCGCGATTTCAGTTACTGGATCCCAGAAAAGGCTTAATAATCTTTCTTACAGTTTTTCTTAAACTGTATTATCTGCAAATATATTTATTTTAAAACTTTAATAACAGAGCAACCAATTTCCAACTACCTAGAACCATGCAAGTTACCTGTGATCAATCATTATGAGTTTATTTTAAATTATCCATTTTCCTCAGTTGCCATTCTGCACAACCCTTAAGCCAGAAGTAGGAAGACAAAGGTGGTGTCAGTGCAAAAAAAAAATTAATTGCGGCCTTGTTTACCACCTGGTACCTTCAAGCCAGCTAACGAAAGGACATGCGCAACTGTAATGAAATGCTATTGAGATGAGATGCTCAGGCTTCAAGGGCAAGAAGCATATAAACAAAGCCTGAAGAGTCTTTTCCCTTTAATACTCACAAGGATTCAGTGTCCACATTCCAGAAGACACTGTTCCTCTGCCATAAAATTAAGACAAAACTTTGGACAGGAGAGCTGCTGGAAATTATCAGGACCTGGAGGCAGCAGCAAAACCAAGGAATTGTTTCAACTGGGGGGGGGGGGTGGGTCTCCTTATCTAGTAGTTCCTTTCCTATTTGACATGTTTCTCATCAGTATTTCATTTTGAGAGCAACAGTTTTCTGCAGTCATGAAGGCAGCTAGCTGATGCAAAACAAGTTCAAACATTTGATTCAAAGGTATCATAATTAATGATTTATCACGCTTCTGAGTCTTAGAATCACACAATTAGGTTGTCTCTCTGAACTGAAATATGGTAAACACAGCCAGCAGGGCTAAGCTACAGCTTTTCAAAGCCAAATACATTAAAGACATACATGATCTTCAGCAAGTCAAGGAGAGCTTACATCATCCTCTATCAATGAACCGTGATGAACCGATTGATTACATGGCTGGCATCTCACACTGGCCAGAGGCAAAGCCCATTTGCCTAGCTATCGCCATCTCATGGGAACCAAATGGCTTTTTAAAAGTCCTATGAAAACTGCTAACCATGAATGTTGTGGTACGGCTGACCAGAAAGCATCCCTGCTGCTGTCGAGCAGAGTAAGAACTGTTCCTGGTACCTCCCCTTCTCCTCACTTCTCTAAAGTTACTCTAAAATTGTTGCTTTGTGTTTCTGTACTTATTTTCTTGGCTGGGACAACAAGGAAATGTCATATTTGATGAATTCGCAAAGTTTTAATGATTACGTATGAGTAAGTGCCTGCGTATTGGGAATGCACAGCTACAGTCAAGGCTCAGGCCATCACTGCCAACTCCTCTGGGGGTTAGCGCTCATGCTGGTGCCCTGCCCTCCCACCTTGCACACAAGCTGTGCAGGCACTGACAAAAGGCCTCACCTTTGATTCTGGGCATTTTTTACTTTGGGTGTACAGATTTTTCACTGGATTTCAGTTTCCTATGGGTTTAATTACTTTTTCTACTTCCTGTTTGCATGTTTTGTCTTTTTTTTATTTTTAAGAATGGAAAAGTTTTGAGGGCAAGAAAGGAAAAATGCTTTTGAAACTCTGAATTCTCTCAGTCCTAGTAATTCCCCGTCTTCCCTTACAAATGCCTCAGGATGTTTGTAGTAGTAGTGGAAATGAGCTCAAAGACCTTATCTTTCAACTACAAAAGACCAAACGTCATTCTTAAATCTCCAGCTGCAGACTGCACATGCTGACACTCTCTGTTGTGCCCAACAGTCTGAATAAACCTTGGGTTTAGGTATTATCCCTCCAAATCAGAGTTTCAAAATTCTACCTCACCACAACTGCTGGTCCCATGTACTGGTATAAACAGATAGTTGGTATACACAGTTTCAATACCCATCCCGCTGCAGTGACATGCATTTGTTAGCCCACAGGCTCTCATCTATTTTTTGGGCACAAGATCCTTTCTGTCTTTCATGATTCAAGTAGCCAACTACTTTTTTGCTCCCGAGAGTGTGTAAATCCAGCAAAGCTGAACAATGGGAGGCTTGGACTGAGAAAGGAAATTGAAAACCAGGATTAGATTTCAGCTGAATTAAGTGGCTGTGTTGTGACAGTGGTTTCTCAAAATACTTCATAAATTTCTCTCTCCCATCTGCATCAATGCTTATTGCTAACATATTTTGACATGCTAGTTGCTTTCTACTTCTTTGAAAAAGAAATGGGAAAACCTCCAAAGAGTCCAAATTTCAGTCTGACTTTCTCCCTCCTCCAAATTTTTCAGAGGAAGATTGCCAGACAGCAGGAGAAATTTGAGGGACTCCATACTGCTCAGCTCAGCACATTTTTATGCAAAGACTAGGCACAGGCGTATTTCTTAGGGCACCTTTTGCTAATGCAAAAGGAATGGCATTATAATGAATTTGCCCCATTTTTCAAAGGTCTTGTTCTGGAATGTAGGCCAAATTGAGGACTTGGCAAATGGATGTGTTTGACTGCTTGGTTATTCCCCAACTCCGTTCCCCTGCTTCCAGCTTGGGTCTTGTAAACACAAAACTTCAAGAGAGTGTAAAATTACAGATGGGTCCAGCAGCGGTTTCTCTGCTCAGATGTTTTTTTCACTTTCCTTAAGTTTGCCTTATACTTGAGCAGAAAACATGGCTCAGTCCAAATGCTTCATTTCTTTCTGGCCAAGTTATTATTTGGTTAAGACAATCAATTACTCTTCCATTCAGTTGTTAACAGTTCAAGGTTAATTGTCCCTGGTCTGTTCTGGCCTTATCCCTGCCCTGCCCTGAACCTGACAGTATCAATTCCAAACCAAAAAATATGCAACATTTGCCATTAGGAAAGCACGTGTGTATCAGACAGAAACATATCCACTACAGCATTAGATCAGAGTCTATCCTTAGCATATGTGTCCAAGGACTGGCAAGGATGATCCAGCCCAGCTCTCAGAGGCACACGTGCCAGTGGCATTTCTGGGCACACACCTGTGTGCTCAACCACGCACTGCAGAAGCTGAGACCATGATCCAGAGTGGACGACCATCCTGCACATAAAATTGGGGGACCCTCACAGCCTCAGGCATTGCGATAATCAAGGTCACACTAAACAGATACGGGTTCCTTTGCCTTCAGAAATGTTCCCTCCTTTTTCAAAGGTTATTGACAGGCTTCCACTAGAAAAGTGTAAGAAAATATTCCCATCTTCCTTTGCATTAAACAAATAGGGTGCAGAACTGAGATCAGTGGGTGTTGCATTAAGACAAATTAAGCAGCAATTCTAGTATCCAAGCTTCATTTTCCCACAAATGTACAGCTCCCAGAAGTACTCATTTTACCCCGAAAGACCCGAAAGCATTGAAAAATGTATCGTTTTCCAAACGAGGTTCCTGATGGAACCTCCCCGCGCAGGGTACGAGGGGCCTCTTGTGGTGGCCGAGCGGCTGGCCCGGTGCTCCGCGTGGCCAGCAGGCTCCAACAAGTGCCAGCGGCAGATACAAATGTATATGCAAATTTATCTCTCTCATTAGAGGAACCTCACTCGTTTAATACATGAGGTGTTAGTGTATAACCCACTATTGCAACCTAGTTTATCATCCCTGGTCTCTGGCTATGAACACAAGGCATCTAAAAATAAAACAGTGCACTCTCAGTAATGTTTTATTAAATGCTGTCAAATCTAATGCAGCCTGACTAACCACGGTGTCACAAAAATAATAGCTGCTGGAAATAGCTCACCTAGCTTCGGTTTGAACCTGGTTCAATGGAGGAAAGAGTCAAATTGTCCCTGTAAATCCAAAACCAGAGTTCTTAGCACAGAAAAGCTCTGTTGGATCTGCGAGCCTGCCTTGTGCTTTACATTAGGTGGCATTGCTCCAACTTTGCAACTGAAGGCAGAGTTAAACTAACGAACATCTCTTCCTTGCACAGGGGCTCCATCTGCTTTAAGAACCCCACTAGCAATGATTTCTAGATTTTTGTAGTGAACTCAGAAGCCACCAAATGCTGTCCGGTGACTGGCAGCAGAGCTTCCTATAGCTGACCAATACGCGCTCCTAGCAAGGGTCCAAATGACCTGTTCACACCTACCCTGCACACCTCAGTCGAACAGGGTGGCAATTTCTATCTCCTGTATTTTTTTAAAACTATTGAATTATTTCATGCACTCTAGTCTACAGTTTGCTCTGTCACAAAGCTGAAAGCAATATTTATAGGCTCTATATCTATCTGCTGATTTATTGACCTAAAAGATCCCGCTCCAGAGACAGCCACAAAAACACTTGTCTTTAAAAAATGGGCTCTATATTTGGATTTCTAGTTTAGAGTTGCCTTAAAAAGAGAAGTCCAGCCTCCAGCCACTAGTCACCCGGTCTGCAAGGCAGCATGAGTATTTATTCCAAAATCAAATTTAATTTTTAATCCCTAGATCAACTTCTCTAAGTCCCCTTTAGGAAAAAAAAAAACAAAACCCGAAACGAAACAAAACAAAACCAAACCTACAAACCACGTTTATTTGTAGGAAAAGGACCACAATTTGTTTTTTTGGAGAACACAAAGTGCTAAAAACACGTGAAGATCCCTGCTTTCTGCAGAAGAAGACACCACGATTTGGAAATGCCTTTTTTCCATCAAGAGCACTGCTAGCATCAGCTGAGATCCAGGTCTAACATGCACAATCACACATTCAACTGTACCTACAAGAGGCACACCAGCTTGCAGGTTCATTTGAGACACTAGTACTCCCCTAAAAGTCCCTCTTTCATGATTCGCCCATAATTTAGCTTTCTTTTATCCAAAGTCCTAGAAAGGAACCCAACGAAAGGCAACAAATAGGAAAACGGGCCCCAAGGCTGTACTCACCGGTGTGCTGCTGTCGGAAAAGGTGTTCATGCTGATGGACCTGCTCATCTTGTCCGAGGAGAGGGATGGTGGGGACGGACTGCGCTTGTCCAGCTGCTCGTGGTGTGGCAGGTCCTGGCGCTGCAGGTACTCACGCCATGCTCGCTGGATACTGAGGTAAACACCAAGGCACAGGGTTGGGGGGGAATGCAGCAACAAAAAGGATTTAAAATAGATATTCTTGGCTGAAGAGGTGGGTTTTGGCCTTTTTCTCTTTTTTTTTGTGCGCTTTGTTTTCTGATTTGGATAATGATCACTCATAACTACTCTCTGTAGATCTTATATTAGCCACTAGTAGTATAACTTGCGGTATCTGTTAAGTAGAAGCAATTCTTTATTTCAAATCCCTAAACCTACAGAAGTCGTTTAAATTTGAGACTGTACATAACTCAGCAATTCTCTTACATCTTGCAAACAAAATAAAAATATGCATTTATCTGTTTAAAAGAATGAATAGCCTTCAACATGTTATATTTATATCAGCTTTCAGATTATAATGCAGATACAGGTGGAAGTTCAGAGCCAGACCAGTATCCTTTAAAATCTCCTCCATCTTGGGTAGCTGGGGACTTAAAACCTCCTCCAAAGCAACACATGGGGATTGCAGTAGGAGCTCTGCTTTGAAACGCTAAGCTTTGACCAGATTTCTAAAATCTCATGTGAAATTCTGTAAAGAAATTCCATTTTCTGTGCTGGCCGGTGGCCGGGGAGCTGGAGGCCAGGGTGGCTCTCACCAGGTGGCAGTGCCGGACTGCCTGTGCCTTTCTGAAGGTGCTAGGGAGACCAGGGAGAGATGCTGGGAATGAAAACTGTGTTTACAATAGCAACGGCATTAACACAAAGTATGTGGGTGTTCGCACGCAGCATGATCTGTGAACTCCATAGAAAAGCAGAGCTAAATTCTGACCTGAGACTCAGCAGCGTTGCTGCAGTGCAATGGGCGAGGAAGAGCTCCTTTTAGGGTTTTTAAGCAATTGGGATTTTATCCACTGGGATATCAAGCCAGTAAAACCTTCAGTGTGTCTGTTAGTCAGGTAGAGCACCCTGACCTTCGCTTAAGTTGTTCTCAGTGGTGCAAAGTTCTGTGGCAGTTGTGCGGGGAGCGGGTAGGAGCCGGCACCCCTCCACCCTGCCTGGTCCTGAAGGGTTTGGCACACTCAGCACCCAGCCTCGATGCTGGGGTGCTCCCAGGGAGGGGTCCCATGCCCAAAGCCCGCCTGGCCCTGCTCCCACCCACGGTGCCTGCACCCCAGGGCAATGCTCCTTCCTGAAGGAGCCATGTGCTTTTCGGTTCAAACCAAAGGGTCCTAAGCCATCAGCATGGATTTACTTTGTCCTAGGAATACTTTTTTTTTTTTACATTGCCTTTTTAACAGTCAAGATGTCATTTCTGCTCCCATCTCCATAAGTCAGAAAAGCGTTTAGCACCCCGACACCGCTGAAAAGGCGTTCCATTACACACTGGCACTTCCACCTTCTTGACTTCGCAGAAGGAGGACAAAGCTCAACACCAGGACACCTACATCTTCTCAGTGACTGCCTACAGTGCTGGGAACTCCAGACAGTGGGAAATGCCTCCTGGCATGTAATTTTTCCTGGTCAGGGAACAACACTCCCAACACCCATGGCATTTTGAACATCTCAAGGTTGAGGAAATGAAATACATGTACTCTGTTTTTAGAAGAATACCAGATTAGAAATGAAACAGCATCAGACAGCCTCACCAGGATAGGTGCACTTCAGAGGCAGTCAGGTTGGTTAAGGCCTGTGTTGTTTTCATACAACAGCTTTAAAATGGACAGAAAGAGCTACCAAAGCTCCCAAATGTGAGTGCCAACGGAGCAGATTTCAGTAAATGCATTTTGCTTTAAAAATCCCCACATCTTCACACCTCAAGCATTTACACTTTGCATTGTTTCAGTTTCAAACTCCACAGCATAATATGGACAAGTAGTATTTACATATTTATATTTACATGTATTTTCTATTTTAAAGCTTGAGAATATACTGAGGTTAAGTCATAACTACCCTTGTAGAAAGCTCTCTGAAAATGTATTCTTTCATCTGTCTTATAATTGCATGACTAAAAGATGCTGGCTGGATTTTAATTTGAAACTTCATGTCCTTTAAATATTTTAATATAGCATTAATATGTTAACATCCTGTATAGTGAGTTAGCTGTAGCTTTTCAACTGAAAGCGAAATTCGGTACGTAATGTGGCAACACATACAACTCTGTGTAAAGTTGTGCCTGACATCACAAGATTTTGCCATGAAGTAACTGGGGGCTTCGGCATAAAGATGTTCACCTTTTTTTGATGCAACTGGAGCCATGTTAAACTTTCGCTCTCTGCTGGGAAGTCCAGGGGCACCATGTTAGCACAGAGGTCGTGCCTGCTGGATGGAGGTAGTGCCTGCACCAGGGCTGGAGGAACAGCGCTGGAAGAGGCACAAAGAGGAGTCCTCTGCTCTGATAGACATGTGGGTAAATTTTAAGTTATATCCCCAGTATTACCACATGTCCTGAGACAGCACGGTCAAGCCTTTTAGGATAACTGACCCCATGGTAAACTCCACAACATGTGGGAAAGGTATTACGAAGGCTCAAATTACTGCATTTGGAAGCTGGGGAGTTCATTACCAGAACGCAGTGATGCTTATCTCTTCCTTCCAGGTGGTGCAGCTAGGTGTCATGCATGTGCCTTGGCTGAGCACTAGCAACTGCCTCGCTTTCCACTAAAACCCAGCCTGCTTAGTGCCATAGAGCTGTGCTGCACCCCCCAGCCCAGCAACCCTGGTCCCCTCAGACTTCCAGCTCCATCCCCACACAAACCCAAGATTGCTCCTTGCAGAGAAGTCCCGTGAGGTGCCTGGGGAGCTTTAACCGGGCTTCATGTAAGATGTGATAAATACCACTGACGAGACTTCTTGCTCTGGGCTGGACTTCCCTCCCTCTAGAACATTCTCTGTACATACAAAAACTCTAGTAGATTCTCAAATATTCTTTAGTTTCACAGAGGAAATGACAAAATTAGTGCAACGTTGAAGTTTAACATTTGAAATTCAGTTCAAAGAGAATGTTCACATGCTTAAAGGTAGAGAAGAGCTTAGTTAACTTGCTAAATTGAGGCTTTCTTTGTACTTAAAGTTACACAGAAATCCACGATGGATATAGTCCAGGTTCTGCGGTTCAGGAATCAGACAAACTCAGCTGCATTTAAAGGCAGAAACAACATTCTTTGTGACTTACATTTTCACTTTTGATTCCAAGGGCTGTAAGTTGATATGATATTTTTCGATATTATTTTCTTCATCCATGGCAAGCTGGTGGCTATGGAAAAGAAAAGAAAACGGGCTTAATGCATCTCAGCATGACATTTTTGCAATCACTGTGAATTAATTCCGAAATTTTGACAAGAACATACAAGAGCTGCTTATTATAAAGTGTTGCTGTCTTTGGAGGAAGGCATCTGGGTCCCTGTGTCCAGCCCCATTTGATTGTTGACAAAAAGTATGAATTTGGATCCAGTTTCCAGATCGGAGCCTGCCTGAGCCCTTGCACTAAACCTTCCAGATGCCACAGCTCCAGAGACAGGCACACCCAGCAAAGAAGCCTCTGCAAATAAAAAACCCACTGGCAAATATAATAGATATTCTTGCTAAATTAACTTCCATCCCTGGGGCTATGTTTGAAAAGCTGGAGAGTAAAATGGAAAGTAACAATGGTAATGCCGGCAGCAAATGAATTACATCAGCAAAAGCCATACAGGAATATGAAGAAAAAATTCTTTGTAATAAATGATGACCAAGGAATTGGTGCTGCAAACCAATCACTTTGAGAAAGCAATTTTAAAATGCTAGAAGATAAAAATCAAACATCTTGGGACACTGCTTTGGATGGGACTAGCAACATGAATGAAAGGTCTTTGCATGAAAATTTGTAAGATTAGACCCCAACCTGTGGAGTTATTTTTGAGACTTTACTGGACACTTAATTACATCATTCAATCAGCAGCAGTTTTCAGAAATTATCCTCCTGTAACTAAAAATAAGAATCGTTTATGGGAGAGATGCAAAATCTTGAATATTTCGTGTATTACCAAGTGAAAAACATAGTCTATAACAAAGAGACTGTCCCTCAGAAAGGGCTTGTTGCCTTATAAAAGCCATTTCACTTTATCATGTGTGAGATACTGTGGAAATCGCACGTTTACCTTTGAAGCAAGTCTTTGCCATCATTGACCTGTTCCAAGGTGTGTTGGAGCCTTTTGAGTTCTTCCTACAAGGAAAGAAAAAACATTTCAATGTGCTTATGGGAAGCCCTTGGCTGACATTGGAGATTCCCACTCAACCTCAAAACATTGTGAACCAACCACTAAACAAAACAGTCCCTCAGGTAATGTCTACAGGATTGCTTTCAAATTTAGCTATCCAAAGTAACTACAGAGAAACAAATATATTTATCAACACGTCCAGCACAAGTCTGGAAGAAAATATCAGACCTACAAAAATAACAGGCAGAGCAAAAGAGGAAAGTATTTGTTCATGTCTTAGGTGTGTGGCTGCTTTGATTCAAGAGGAGATGGTCTTTGTAAGAGGCAAGTGAGCATGAGCTCCTATTTTCAGGCACTTCTCATTGTTCTGCAATCAAACAGTATTCAGTCGCATAATTAAGAGAGTCACTGGCTGAGATTTACAGCCCAATGCCTTTACCAGGGTATTTGCATCAGATCCTGTTTCAGTAGCAGAGATGTCACAAATTTAACTGCAGCTGCATAGCTGGGGTTCCCTGCATCCATGATAACGTCCTGGGAAAAATCTACCCATGACATTCAGCACAGAGATTCGGCTTAAAAAACTAAATTGTATCTGACTCCATTGTTCAGAAGGGGTGGGAGTTGAGGGGCGGAGGAGAACCTGGTTGCAAAGAAGTGTGTGCTCCAGGGGTTGCAGTTCACAGGGCACAATACCACAGAGCGCCCTGGCATCCCTGGGACAATAACACGCAGAGCACGCGTGCCCAGTCACCTTAAAAGCTGGGCTGACAACCAAACACTGAACCCTCCAGAGCGCATCCCTATGATGCAACGCAAAGAGCATCACCACCCCGAGATGTGGGGATGTGCTTTTAGGTTTGTGTTTATACATCCACTGTTCGATAATTAAGCAACACTGGAAGATGAGAAGTCTATGCAAAACACAAAGATGTTAACACATGACTTCTTTTAGCTCATTAAGTCAGGAATCAAATCTAAAAGCAAAAGCTACTGAGAGTAAGGAAGGAGGGTAATTTACTTCACACCTGCCTTGCATACAGATACAGGATTCCCAGGAAGACTAAGAACATTAAAAAGGCAAAACAAGGATATTTTTGTCTTGTATATCTTATCTGACCTGGGGATGAATCAAAGATTTTTGTTTCCAATAAGACTATTGCAGTCTCCAGGAGCACAACAGATCAGCTGACTCTACCTTCTGCTTTCCCAATTAAAGCTAATTTTGTGAAACAGAAATTTTACGTGGCACTTTTTAATCCTGTACAAGACTGTACCCTGTTCGACATGAAACAAGATCACAGTTGGTAGCTGATTTACTCCTAATACAGCTTTCATTTCCTCCCAGCCTTGGAAGGACTATTACTGTGAAATATATTTTATGCATAAATGAGATTTGTCAAGATGACAAGTTAGATGTTTCCCCAGTCTTTGTCCCTCTGGGTCTCTAATTGTAACACCATTTTGTGGACACACTGCAGCTGATAATGGACTGCGCGTGATTCAGGAGGCCTGGCTGCTGCCTACCGCTCATCAGCCATTGGAAGAGATCCAGATGTGAAACTTCTTTTTATTTTTGCCTTCCTGGTTTTTTGGGGTTTTTTTTTTCGGGGGGGGGGTGGGGGGGTGGGGGTGTCCTGATCTGGGGAACAGCCTCTTCTGACATATTAAAAACAAGCAACTTTCAAAATTGTTTTCTTCGAAGCACAGTTCAGTTCAGAAGATAACCTTTTCTTCTCCCATATTATTCCGCTGGTCATTTTTTCAGTGTACCCCAGAGCTATGTACAGTAATTTAGAATGAGAAAACAATTTGCAATTGACTTTATATATAGCTCTGGGTGACAAAACCTGCATGACTTACATAAATCATTTCTTGTGTTTGACATCATTTTCTATTAACCTCAGGGTGAAGACTGAACAAAAAAAAAGTAAAAGCCAAAATTGGTTGTGACATTTTTGACTATTCAATCTTTCAATTAAACATCACTGGACGGTCTTTATAAAAGCCGTAATATAAGGCAACTACAGAAGGGGCATAGCAATGTTTGCATAATTGGGAAGAGAAGGAGACATAAAATCTATACTAATTTCAGTTTTGCGTCATTAACCATGAAGTATTGATTATTGCTCCTTGCAACAAAATTTATGAAGCCAGCTATGCTGCTGCGCCCACAGAAAGCGATTGGGATGCTTTGCCCTCAGCCCCTGGCGTGGTATCTGATGGGTGGCAGCGACAGCCGGGATGCTGCTCTCTCAACCCACAGCCTTAGGAGATGCATCTCCCACATTACACCAGGAGTGACCCAGCTGCAAACTCGAACTTCAGAAAATTAAATTGGAAGAGATCCATACTTCTGCTGGAATGCATGATGAATTATGATGCCCCTATAAACCTGGTTATAATGTAAACATATTGTAAAATTTACTGCAGTTTTTGTTTTCCTACTTCAGTTGAATACAGATGTTAACAGCTATTGGGCAGCTACAGACACATAGAGATACCTAAGGAAGAAAAAGCAATAAAAGCTTGAAGTGCAAGACCAGTGTTAAGAGCAAACTAGAATGTTGCCTTCTAGTCTTTAATGTGTATATTCTGCTTATGCATTAATTATTTTCCAGTCTTCCTGTACTTTTAGGAAACTAGGCTATTGCAATGACTTAATTATGGCCAGGAAAGCCTGTAACCTTATGGGGCAGAAAAGACCAAGGGGCTCTATAGAGTCTACAGACTCTTGCTGGGGAGAAGCCTGCATAAAAAAGCCATCTTAAGCTGCACTGAGCTAGTTCCCAGCACAGTCCACACATTATAAAAGCCCAGCTTGGCTTTGCTGTCAGCATTTAGTTAGAGCAAAAAGGTTCTGAGTCCCTCTGCCTTTTTCCCTGCAAATCAGCTGTGTTTGGCTCCACGCAGCCCAAGGCAGCCCAGGCTCTGCGTGTGCATGTCCAGTGCAATGATTTAGCAACCTCACCCAGCTGCCTTCAGCAGTTTTCAGGGTCTTTTTTTAATGGAGGAACCCAGAGGTTGCCATAGACTTTGGTTCTCATTTGGGCTTGCACTGAAATGTCACCTCTTATTTGACCGGCAGTAGAGATGATGGCAGCCAGCAGATAAGGGGTCATCAAGGCAGGCTTAGACGCAGAGGAGCAGAAATCTAAAACAACCTAAATGCACTAGTCCTTAAATTCCTTTCAAATAAATCTGTTTTAAAAAAAACAGTTATTAGTGCAAATTGTAAAGAAAGAAATCTGCAGATGTTAAATCATACCTAGGTGAATATTTACCTCCACTAGCAGGCAATGATTCTTTTTTTGTTGCTATACCCAAAAGTATCCATTCAGGTCAGTGGAGCTATTTATACCCGTGGGTTTAGACTAGCACAGAAAAACCAGGGCAGAGGCCACATATTAAAAATTAATTTTCAAAATCCTTTTTGGACATGCATGCCGTTGTTTGAGTATCTCTGCCTAAGAATTCTGTCACTTACTGCCAAAGGAATATACAACAGTGCTTCCTGAGAGGTCAGAGAGATGGAGATTGGAAGAGAAAGCTTCGATTCCAGTAGAACCACAGCCTAAAAATAGCAATAAAAAAGGGGCAGAGGGGTCAATTTTATAATTAAGAGTGAGTATAGCAGTTACTCAAACATGTCAGCTTTGGGTAGTTGTCTGTTTCATTGATGTTATTCCAAATCTTATTCAAAATTTTGTTGAATGGTGATTTTCTACGATGCAGGAAAACTCCCACTTACGTGCATTTCTTCCTCTCCTTGCTTGCAAGTCACTTGATGAAACACCACAGTGCCAGTTTGAGATCCTCCTGACACAGAAAGCCCACGGTGACCGCAGCAACCCTACACCGGAGCGGCACGGTTGCTTTCCTGCTGGCGCAGGACGTGCCCATTGTGTTGGGCTACAGGGTGCTGGTGAGCACAGGGAGGGTGCTGGAGAGGGGCTGGAGCATCAGCGCTGCCTGACAGCACCTGGGTGAGATGTGGCAGAGCAGAGCACAGCCCAACTGCTGCCTTGAAGGCAAACTACGTCTCACCAGCCTGCCGGTGCTGTGCAGGGAGGGAGTCAGTGCTGAGAGCTTTAATTTGGAAATGCCAATAAAGATCACTGGAGCTTTCACAGCCGCTCTTGCCAGCGAACACGTTAGTCTGTCGTATCGTTCCACAGCTGCTGTATTTAAAGACAAATGTATGAGTTCTTCTTCATAGCACTGACATCAGCATGTGCAAAACCGATCGTTCCTTTTCCAGCACAGCCTCTGAAGCAATGGCACAGCGAGGGCAAGCACAGCTGACGGCAGGCTGAAGCCAGAAATGCTGCAATGCCTGCTGTCATTAAGACCAGAAGCCGTGCAGGATCCATCCTCTGATCAAAGCCACCTGATGCCTCTTTCTATCACCTATTAGGAAGCCAATTTATAGGCTTTAACATCCTCACCTCCTGCCATTTTCCAATCTTGTGGTCATCACAGGCAGATACAAGATAATGAAGCTCTCTCTGCTGCTGTTCCCCTTTCCCAGTCCGTCGCGCCGGTCTGGAGACAGCACATGCGGTGCTAAACCACCTTTAGCACCAGCTCCGAGCCATGTGCCATTTGTATTCCAGCACAGAAGCAGCAGCCTCGGCTGCTTTTCAAACACCCCAGCTGCTTTTGGTTACTGAAAACAGTCCATTGCCAATGCTGTTCTGAGCTGCTTACACCCATGTCTGCTGCTACCCCTATTTTTAAGACTTTGTTTCCCATTTAACAAAGAATTTGCCCCCACACTCTTTTTGTGTCCATGAAGCATCTTGGGTTTTATTCATTTTATACTTTATATTTTTTCTTTTTTTCATTTTATTCATTTTCATTTATATTTTGGCCTCTTTTCCCAGGGAAGACTGTGGCCCCTGTATTAAATGATGTAGAGTCTGTGTTTCAGTCTGACAAGGCCTGTCAAGCAGTGTGTTAATTAAGCCTCTTAGCAGGATACAATGAGTCTAAAGAGGATAGAAAGATCAGGATCCTTTGCAGTGAAGGCTTTTACTTGCTACTATTTTGGGCACCCATTCATGCCGGCATGGAGGTGCTGCTCCCGTGGGAAAATCTCTGGATTACACAAGCAGCCCCCTAAAAGCTCCTGTTCCCTCTTGGTACAAAACAGCAGGGTTTTCCCCAAAGCAGCATCTTTAGTGGCAGCTGTGTGCCCACTATGGGCATCAGAGGCACAAGGAGCGCCAGTTTGGGTGGACACGAGACCATCTGCATTAATTCCCATTTCAGGGATGTGTAGAGCATTCTGCATCCCATGTTGGGGGTAGAACATAAAAGATAATGCTACACCACAAATACACCGAGCATTCCGTAAAATTGGTAATTAAATGTCTGATGGTGACAACTGCTTCATATCTTGGAACAAAAAGACACGTCAGATGATAGTGGGTTTTGTATATCAGGGGTGGGAAGGGAAAGATCTTATTTTATTTGCTCTGGCAACCCAACAGGGACCTCGAACACTTCAGCTATGAACTTTCAAGAAAAGTACTTTAACTGCACAAGATTAACACAGCTACAGGGGCTTTGCGATCCACAGCTGTCAGAACGATTTGCCAGATTACTTTAAAAAATTGTGCCATCAATAGAGTTACCGAAACCTACTTAAACAAGTTTCACATTCAGATTTAGAAACAAAATATGAATTAGCCTCGCTGAAATGAGTTAGTTACTGCAGGGAGACACAGCACAGACATTCACGTCGGATCCTGTATCCCAGCCTGCCACTGACCTCCAATGGCACCTTAGCTCTTTCCACCTCCTTTCTTGTGGGCATCTTGTCTATTTAGGTCATAATATCTTCAAGGAAGGGAACAGCTCTTATTTTTTGCTTGTGCATCAGGGCTCTGATCTTGATTAGTTAAGATAGACTGTGGTTATCAATCGCTAATTAATAGCAAACAATTTCAGACTCTTCCACCAAATAACTGCTTATATTTCCCTTCCACGGCTGAGCTTCACTGCAGGAGGACCACAGTCCCTCTGCTACAAACGTTGCTCCTGGTGAGCACAGGGTAAGTGTGTGCAGGCTCTGTCCACGTGCTCATCTTTCCAAACAAGCCAAAGAAGGTGTCAACCAAAACCTGAGCGCTGCTCAAGGAAAAAGTGGGTCACACTGAACAGAAAATGAGGCCAAGAGTAGGAAACAAAGGGCAGGCATCACTGAAACATTTCAGGCTGGAAAGACATTACCACTAATTAGAGTGCCACTGGGATGAGTGCTAAGCATCACGGCTGTTCAGCACAACTGAGCATGCGCTGATGCTGCAGCAAGGTTTCTGAAGATCTAGCTGATAAATGGAGCACATATGGGAACAGTAGCCATTAGGCAATTAACTCCCACAGTTTATTGCTCATGCTTCCATTATTCTGGATACTTAAGAGATACTTCACTCAATATGCATTTTCTTAGTTTATTGAAAATCAAAGTTATGCTCGTAGAGCCCAATTGCTACAATTTAGGTTATTCTCAGACAAGAAGGACCACATTGCTTTCCACTGTTCTCCAGCACAAGCCAACTCTCAGGGAATTTTTTCAAAAACAAGTCTGCTGTAAGTTTACTAGCTAATATCTTTACAGAGTATGGTCTAATTTTCCAAAGGTCCCCTTAGGTCCTCCTCACAACGTGACTTGGTTGACAAGTCTTTTGTGGCTTCTTACCTGCTCAGTTTGCTGTGTTTAGAAATCTGTTGGGGGGGGTTGACCCTGGCTGGAGGCCAGGTGCCCACCAAAGCCGCACTATCACTCCCCTCCTCAGCTAGGCAGGGGAGAGCAAATATAACAAAAGGCTTGTGGGTCAAGATAAGGACACAGAGAGATCACTCACCAATTACCGTCATGGGTAAAACAGACTCAACTTGGGGAAAATTAACTTAATTTATTGCCAATCAAATCAGAGTAGGATAATGAGAAATAAAACCAAATCTTAAAAACACCTTTCCCCCATCCTTCCCTTCTTCCCAGCCACAGCTTCACTCCCGGATTCTCTACCTACCCCCCAGCAGCGCAGGGGGACGGGCAATGGGGATTGGGGTCAGTTTATCACACCTTGTCTCTGCCGCTCCTTCCTCCTCGCAGGGGGAGGACTCCTCACTCATCCCCTGCTCCACCGTGGGGTTCCTCCCATGGGAGACAGTCCTCCACGAACTTCTCCAAAGTGGGTCCTTCCCATGGGCTGCAATTCTTCCCAAACTGCTCCAGCGCGGGTCCCTTCCATGGGCTGCAGTCCTTCAGGCACAGCCTGCTCCAGCATGGGTCCCCCGTGGGGTCACAAGTCCTGCCAGCAAACCTGCTCCAGCGTGGGCTTCCCATGGGGTCCCAGCCTCCTTCGGGCATCACCCTGCTCCGGCGTGGGGTCCTCCCCGGGCTGCAGGTGGAGATCTGCTCCCCCGTGGACCTCCCTGGGCTGCAGGGGGACAGCCTGCCTCACCGTGGTCTTCCCCACGGGCTGCCGGGGAATCTCTGCTCCGGCACCTGGAGCATCTCCTCCCCTCCTTCTGCACTCACCTGGGGCTGCAGGGCTGGGGCTCTCACATGCTCTTACTCCTCTCTCTGGCTGCAATTGCTGCTGTGCAGGTTTTTTCCCCTCTTCCTAAATACGTTATCCCAGAGGCACTACCCACTGTCGCTGATGGGCTTCGCCTTGGCCAGTGGCAGGTCCCTCTTGGAGCCAGCTGGCATCAGCTCCGTCGGACATGGGGGAAGCTTCTAGCAGCTTCTCGCTCAAGCCACCCCCCTAGCCCCCTGCTACCAAAACCTTGCCCCGCAAGATGTTTTCTTCTGTTGTACCATCGTTTTTTTTCCCCATCCTTCACATGTGGTGCATATCTATAATGTCCCCACACATACAGCAGTGGAGCATCACCTACAATGCTAGCACTAAGTCCCTTCTGGCTAAGGGACTTCTCGTCCAAGTACCTGAAATGTCTATGCTGATTTGGACTGCTTTCAGATTGACTTCTGAGATTTTCCATGGGAGTTCAGGGTGGAGCTAGGGCTACAAGTTCAGGATCATTTCAATCAGGCTTTCCTGTAACACTGTCCCACAGAGGGGGGGGGAGGGGGGGGATAAAAAAAATTGCAACACAAGTTCTCCAGCACTTCTGATAGTTTCTAGATTGCTTTCTGCCTTTTGCCCCGTGCCATTCAGCACCCAGTGTGACCCAACACAACAACTGGTAGCTGAGTCCCCCCCACTCCCGCCTGCCAAGCCAGCAGCAGCACAGCCCCACCACCCACCCGGGGCTGGCTTGGGTTTCAGAAGCTGGAACTCAATGTTGGGTTGTAGCTACTTCCCTCGGTCCTTTCACTGAAAACCTAACAAGGCAGAGAAGGAAAAGCTGTATTAGAGTGGCGAGTTTACTGTTCTGCCAAAGGTAAACTCCTCGCTGCATCATTTCTCAGAGTTCTACTCGTTACTGTTTAAAATTCCCAGGGGATGCGTTTGCCTCCTATTTCGGAGGACTCTTTCATCACCTAATAGATGAATTGGTAACATTTTCATTTTCTTCATGTAAAGCCCTTCCTCCCTTTTTATACCCTATGGACATAATATCTAATTGTTTTTCTTCCCAATCTTGTAAATCATTACATTGTTCTCTTCCCACTCATCATTTAATCAAAATGGGACTCCATACAAAACTTCATTGACTAAGTGTCAGACCAGCATAGGGAACAAAAGCAGAAAGTCTTGGCCTTCATATATTTGAACTGAGCTCGTGCCTAATCCCTTTGCTACGATCCTGGTTACAGAAGGATGTCCAGGACAGCCGATAAATTAATTCCTCTCATAAGCGGGTGTAAACGGCCAGAAGGGAAATGCAGCAATGCTGGTGATATCTCCCAGGGGACAGAAGCACTCACAGGATGACCTGTTGAGCTCTTCTCCACTTTCCGTGATATCAATAAATTGTTTTCTTTTCCTTTCTTCAGCTCTGCCCTCAGGAAGAGTAATCTATCGCACCATGGCTACAGAACATTATTTCATAGTTACAGCAGCTCTGGAAACCTTGCACAAAGATGAATACCATTAAAAAGCCAAGTTAGATTCCTTTTAAAAAGCCTCTTCTTTCTGATGCTGCCACTGCAGTCAGGGCTTTCAACAGCACTGCTTCTGCCTCAAAATACACAAGCTTTTAACTTTTGTCAAGGGAAGCAACTAGAGAATGAAGCCTCTTGACATCTTGGCTTCTCTGCCGCCAAAGTGCTTCTGAAACTACAGCCAGTCTGAACACCAAGGGAAAGGTCTGGAACAACACAAGTGCTATAGTGCAAGGGGAAAAAAAAAAGAAAAAAAAATATATACACACACTGGAATTCAAGTCCACGGCAAGAAAGACAATTTCTCAATGAAATCCAGAAATGTTTGGAGTCAGATATGACAACTACCCTGCAAGTGGCAGCAGCAGGCACTAAATGAGTCACTTATGGGATGAAGAGTTGCTATAACCATATCCAGGATTTTAATGCCATTTGTATGGGACCTGATGTGATGGTGTAAAACCAATACAAATCACCACAGCTTCACCAGAGCAGAGTGTGTTCCATGCTGTCCGTTATACATCACCTTTACTACAGCAACAGCCTACACCAGAGCTAGAGCCGGTCAAGACGGCAACCGGCATGCTGCAGGAAATGATGATTTTTTCAAAAGCAACTTTCCATTTGGAACAAAACCCAACAATTTTGATATGCCAAATGCCACCACACACAGTTCAAGCAACCAGTCTTCCCTGCAAGCCCTGGATAGCAAAAGGCAGCCCCAAAATCCCAGTGGGGCATGTCCAGTGCTGGAAGAGCCAGGGAGGCAACAATGCCAAAGCCTAGCAGGGCTGACCATCTAGAACACTGCACTGCAGAGATGGCAGCTAAAGCCTAATATCAATATGTTTCAGAAGAAATGAAGCATTCCAGCCCAGTATTGGTTTATGTGGGGGAATGGTAAGGGAATGTTTTTTATGGAGAAGAGACACGTCCACCCTTAAGTGTCACCAACAATCCAAGTTTCTTCATCTTTACCGTTACTTCACCCTTCCTCTGAAGGGCTGCAGAATTATGCCTGCTAAAAAGACACCAGTGTTTTGGTCTAATGGTTACTTTACAAAGAACACAAATCTGCACCCGACCCACTCTACTGGAAGAAACCCACATCTTCCATCTCCCTCTAAGGTTTTCATTGCAAATTACAGCTAAGTCCAGCTTAATTTTGAGAGAAATATGATGAGATTGCAACCAAGCCAGTGTGAATTTCAGCATGCCAGGAAGAGGAAGGCAGGGGGAAAATCTGACATGACAGATCCATCTTCCGAACTCCCAGTGGAATTTTTTTCCCCCAGAAAAAGTAAGCAGCTCTTTTTATAGCTCATGAGCCTATTACTTCTAATGACAACAACAGATGACTGTTTTAAAACTGAAAAGAAATATATTAATCCAATTTTCAGCTTTTCAGCATGTGGTACTGTCTACTAATTTTCACAAAAGAGAAGACTAATGAACTAGTTTAAGAATCAGAAGGTTACTGTAAAAAAAAAATAAATCACACATCTATTACAGAAACACTTTTCTACACTTCTTGCATTTCTGAAAGTCCCATTTAGGCTAAGCAGTATGTATTTTGTCCATAACCAAAGAAGTTGCTTTTCAGAAAGGATGCACAAATATCTATTATATCGCACTGTAGCAGTACTCACAAAACGGTCCCCAAGCCATCCAATTCACAGCGTCTGCCTTTACTTGGACAACGCATCTACAGGGTTTACTGCCAGGACGCTTTGCCTTCGAACACTGCACGCACGGGAATACCCATCCCTGGGCAGGACAGGCGTCCCTGTGCCAGGGCAGTGACGACAGAGGTAAGGCAGAAGCATTAAGCATCTCTGAGCCACGATGAGTGTGGACAGTCATGCATGGAAGAACCTGCCAAGGAAGATGGACCCAGCATGGCCTGGCTCATCAAGCCTTTCCACACCGCGTAGCTGCTGTTTATACAGCGGCTTCGTCCTCAGCCACAGCATCAAGGAGCAACTCTGGCTCCCACAGGGTGCCACCAGTTCCCAGCCAGCCCAAATGCACAGGCCACCATGCTTTGCTCCCATTTTTGGTGGTTTGAGACTTTGCCACCAACATGGTCCCTCTCCTGCAAGGCACACCACTGAGAGGTGCCAGCAGAGTCAGCAGCCACATGAAATCTTTGGTCAAGGACTCTGAAGAAGAGCAGCCACATCTATAGGTTTTAGATTCATGGAAAAATATGTGCATTCACAGAAACACTGTGTTCTCTCTTATGATGAACTTGAGACTGAGCAATTTTGATTAGGGTCTTAATCTTTATGTATATTGCAATTTCCACCAAACACTCTTGTGTTTGTCTTCAACATGAGAAACAGCTTTTCCATGCTGATAATAATGAAACTAGTCACTCATTCTGATGCTTATAACTACGCAAGCACACCAAGAAACCAGCAATCCACTTATTAATGTGCCAGCTGAGCTGTGCTTGCTAGAGACAGTAAGCAGAAGTTATGTCAGTCTCCATCCCTGTGCTACTTTCCTTTCCATCCCTACCATCTCTTGATCATACAATACAATCTTTTCTAATACAAGTGGAAAATGTTTTATATTTAGCAGCCAGCAACTGCTCAGCCATAAAGATCATTACAGCTGCAGAAACAGAGAAATAGTACTCCGAGGCCAAATCCTCCTGCAGGACAGCACCCTGCGTCCAGCCTAGCCAACGTCCCTCAGCATCCGCTCCAGACGTTACACCCCAGAAGTTTGGCAGTAACAAAAGACTTTCATTTTTCTGTGCAGATCTAACTTTCATAAAGCTTCCTCAGCACTCTCAAGAAGTAAATCTGCATCCCATTCATTTTAAGCACAGGTGTAATTATGCTAAGAGATATGCACAGGCCAATTAAATCAGTAGAGAGATTAGCAAAAGGGCTACCTAGGGTAAAGCAAACACCATGGTCCTCGCTTGGATCCCAACACTGATAGCATTTTAGGATTGACATAAGAGCACCCTACATCCATCTATGATTACCACCTTGCCATTACCTCCCAGCTGTAAGCCAGGGAGCCAACACGGGCTCCTGATCAGCTACTGTTCTTGCACAACCCAACAGCTCCAATTAATGACCTCTCACAAAGCTCATCAGTTTAATTTAGCAGAATTTTTTTTTCTTTTTTTCTTCTCTTCCGTCTCCAGCTTGCTGTATGCAAACCAGATAGCAAATTTATCAAGGCGGGGACCCTGCATTGGCAGAATGGTCACCACATCTATGAGGCTTCGTATACACAGAGCACCTTGCTAAGTGATTTTTTTAAGCTCCTTCAAAAAGAGATTGTTTATGCCCCAGCATTTCACCCCAAAGCAATTGGAAACAGCCACAGTGCAACTTAAGAGGGGGATCACAGCAGAAATTCCTCTAACTTTTGTAGCACTGCTGGGTACCACTATAAAATGGTACTGAGCTAATTAGACAAGTCATAAAGATGCTCCCCTGGCAATCTCACAGGTGAAATAATCTAATCTTCTACACCCTGCCTTCCTAGTTAATCTCTTGATAAGAGTCATTAACACAATTGTTCAGTCTACTGTGGTCCCTTTGTAAAGCACATATAATTTACAATCCCATTAAAAAGATGGCCACAGATTAGTCTCAGAGGCAAATTACAAAACTATTCAGTTGTGATTTTAGCACATTAGCTATAGCTATATGAATCCTGGAGAAAAAAAAATAAAAATCATAGAACATAGCAGGTTTCAGAGCAAGTATACCCACCAAAACGCACCTATCTAATTTTCTGCATAAAAATTAAATATAATTGCAAATTGTGGGATACTCTGTTCAGCAGCTGAGCAACCACACGGACTTTTTTCTTTTGTGAATATCAAGAAAAAAAAAACCAAGTACTAAAAGAGCACAAAAGGTATACAAAGTTCTTTCATTTAAAAAGCTAGGATTTAGTTACTTCACAGCTTATGCTAAATTTCTGCTGCTATTCAGTATTCAAGTTATTTCTGTTAGGTAATTTGAGGTGCTGGAGGATGCTAAGCATTGGGTGTTCCAACAGAGCGGAAAGAGTGAAGGCACTGGACCTTGTAAAAATATAATGGAACAGATGTTTGCTGCTTTTCTGTATTTATGCTTCTTAGTATCAACTTCTAAAATCCATCGTGTAGAAGCTTCCAATACTATCTACTTCTTCCAATACTTCCAAGCTTCTAATACTCCCTTCAAGACGCTCACTTTCATCCAGGAAAGTGATTAGGAGATTGTTTCAAAAAAGCAGCAGAATACTCTGGCTTTGCCTGGGCTACGTCAAAAGCTACGCAGGCCCCAGACAAAATGTGGTCCAGATGCACAAATACTGTGAAACATCACCCACAACAGAGCTGTGGTCTTGCCTGGGATCTTAGGACAGAAACAGCTCAGGTGTGATTTTTTCATAGGATACAAGAAAAAACGCTCAGATCCTATTAGTTTTCAGCAGAATTTAAGCATTTGAGCACTTTGGAGATTAGAAAATGGGATTTTCAGAGTTTAACATTACTGAACTTCCCACCATAAAAGTCCTCTCATTCTTGTGTTTCCAGTCCCTCCTCAGCCTTCGGCAGCACTTCACCTTCCTAAGTGCTCCCCATTTGTTTTTTTATCTTTCACAAACAATAAACCAGCCAGGGAATTTAGGACGTCACAAAATAGGGCAGCAAATATTTCTGATTTGTAAAAGAAGCCCCCTCATATTTCTACTCCAGCTGCAGGGAGGCTTTAAAAAAAAGCACACTAAAAATGATAGCGCTTCCCAATAAACATCTTTCTGTTGCTTTTAGGAGGAAACCTGAGGAGTCCGTGGAAGTCTGAGGAAGCAAAGGTTGTGTTGCAAGCTTTTACATGAAGGTGTGCCTCACAGAGTCAGAGCATGAAAATCTGTTCATGCTGGAGTCCTTTGGAGCAAGAGGAGAGGACGAGCTGTTACCGCCTGGACCAGGGTAGGTGGAGCAGAGGCAGGCGGCGGTGATGGGCAGAGGTGGCAAACTCCTTGCAAAATCTCGGCTTAAATCCCTTTAGGAAAGTTCATCTCTCAGAGCTTCTTTTAAACGAGCACTCTTCCAGCGCTTAGATCTGAGCTCTGTTTTGAGGCTAAGGTTGAGCCTTTTGAATTTCTATGCTTCCCAGGCCAGATGTCCAAAACTCCTGAGGTCAGAGGTTGGTTCAAGCCTCTCTCCCTCCTCAGAGTTGTCCGACATTAACAAGATGCCTGCAACTCCAAAAATATTTAATGACAAGCACGTGCAGGAGTCCCAGCGCTAACCCTGAGGGAAATAAAACAGCACTCCCAAGCTTCGTATTAGAGGTGAAGTGACAGCAACCGCTGGTGTCAAGGAGGAGGGAGCTCTGGCAGTATCTGCTAGGTTCAGAGGTTGCTCTTGTTTGAGCTCCTGAGGAGTTAAATCTAATTTCTCATATGCTGCAGATATCTAAGAAGATGTTTTAATTGAAGGCGGTTGCTTAGCAACTGCATCCCGTGTGCTGCAGCAATGCTTTTCACCTGGAGCAGATAAACATCAGGATGGCACTTTACAAATCTGATTAGCAGCAATGAAATAGCTGGCTACAACGAGCTGCAAGTGCTTTTCCAGAAGTTATGCTTCTAACCTGATAGCCATCAGCAGGGAAAACCCAATGAAACTCATTTGCAGGTTAGAAGAGCTCTCTTCTCCTCTTGCCCAGCAAATGTTTCGGTCTGCTTCTCACAACTTGAGCTTATCAAAAGGGAGATAACATTGCCAGGATTTTTCTTACTCGAAAGATGTCACTGCAGTTGAACACATAAAATACTAGAGCGCTTGCAACCATGCACAGATGTTTTTCTGAACAGGCCTATGATTCTTTGAAAAGCATCAGAAAATGCCCATTTCCAGACCACAGAGAAAAAGATTTCCTTGTAACTTTTGTAACTGGACATTACTGTTTAAAGACTGCTACTATACTAGCCTTTACAAGCTGTTTAAGAGCTGGTTATTGGTGCTATTACTGCATTTCTAACAAAGAATATTAAACACTTGAATAGCTCACTTTCAAAATCTTCGCATTATAATGTTAGTATAAAAATTAACAGTTTATGTTACTTCAGCCATGTTCAGTGATTTGCTGTATACATAGTGATCAGTTAAGCATTTGAGGTTCAGAAAGGTTCTTATCCATTGCAAGTCAGCTACACATCCCAGCCTTGACCAGAATGTGATTTGCTGAGTAAAGGCTAGACTTTATCATGCTCCAAAACTCCCTAATACCAAATGCAGAATAACAAGCTGCAAGTCCCCAGAGAACAGTCTGTTTGAAGGCTCAGAGATGCGTGAGAGAGATTCACTTCTCAGGTCTCCAGGTACCTTCAGAGGGTTTTTCACCAGCAGCATTCCAGTTTACGGGGTGGGGAGCAGCCTGTCTTGGTACCACGGGGCCAAGAGGTGACAAGGGGGGCTGGAGGAAGAGCGAACTTGTAATACAGACTACTGGATAGAGGAGCAGGGGACATTTTTCATCAGCCTTGACATGTCAAATACAAAACCAACTGCAAAAAGAGCTCCCAGGAAGGTCAACGGTTCTTGGAAAGATACGGGACCACCATGCCCTGGGCAAGCCCCAGAAGGGGGTATGCTGGGAGGGTTTTCAAGGGAAGTTTAGCTTACCTGGCTTGGATTTGAATACCTAATTGTCACAAAAGTCCCAGTTCAAAAAACTCCCTTCTACTCCAGCTGGCACTTGAGCATCTGCTTAGGTTTTTCGTGTTAAATAGAACTTGGAAAAACACGTTAATTTGCAGTCCAGGATTAGGATGAACTTCAGCATGCGCTAGAAGTCTTTCTCAGTGTTACGTGTACCAAGCTTCAGCCTTCCCCATGAGAAGCAGTAGCCTTTGACGTAGCATCTCCAGATCACAGTACAACTATGAGGATACACAGCAGGGCTCTGTCACATTTTCTAACATCACTCTGAAGTACTGAGCCAAGGACATCCCTATTGGAGCTTGTTTGCAGTTACTGAGCTATTTGCTGAAGTCCAGATACTGGAGGGCTGTTACTGTAATGCAAAGTACTAATTAATGTGGACCATAGAGGATTTGTCCCAAATATATTCTTTATCTGCAGGAAGAATCACGTTGAATCACTGGCTGTAAACCATGTGAATCAAACTATAGGCAAGAGTTTTCTCTTTTCCATTTAATCTTCTGTAATCTCTTAGGTAACTCTCCATTCTTTGTTATTATTCCTTGGTTTAGATCTTCATTCTAATCTCAACAACTGGCAGAGATATTGAGAAACAGGACAGTTTTCTGTATGCCTGACACCAGGCAAGTGAAACACAGATGGGTAGCTCAAGCTGGTTGCCAGTTTTGAATGCTGCTCGTCTCATGACAATAAGGTTGTAATGCTTTACATAAAGATGCTGCTATTTGATGGTTAGAAGGAAGTTAAAGTAATATTTAGAAAATTCTGCCCTTGACCTACTGAGAAGAAAAATAAAGATAGCCAAAAGAAATTCTTTCCCTCCTCAAAAATAAGATCCCATAGAGCTGCCTTGTTTTTGACCACAATATTGCTACCAAGATATTTGGGCACTGACATTTGCAGTTTTATTTAGAAAAACTAGAAGAAAGTCCTCCAACTAAGATGTGGCCTAGAAGCAAAACTTAAAGCCCTGTGTAGTCATCCAGCCCAGACAGCTACACCCCAAAATATGTCCTTCTAATGATAAAGAAAACAATCAACACCTGTATCTCAGGATCTAAGGCGCTCCAATAGGGCCAGGAAGATGTTCCCTTCCCTCTTTGCCATCTTCAGACTGGATTAGCCATGGGCAGGGGTAGGAAAGTTAAACCACCGTACTTCTCTGTACCGTCACAAGTTTCTCATGGTGAGGTTGAAGGGGGGGGTGTGATGCCCTGGTTGGATCCATGGCAATGTCTACATTAACAAGTAGTGGGAGGGAACAGGAGCAGCCCTGCACGGCAAAACCAATGGTCTGGTAAGCAATTAGGGATATCAACAACATGGTCCTATGGGCAAACACCCATGAGTGGCTCTCAGCTTAACTCCAGCTATGACAAATACAGTTTGTTCAGTACAACATGTTCTGAGTCCAAGTACAGTAAGGGAGGGCAATTGGGAAATTTGGTTCAAAGACAATCTCCTGATCCGAACTAAAATGCTAATATAGAGGCACTGGTGTCAATCTAATGTCCTGTTAGTCTTATGTAGGTCTGGGGCATCGGGATGCAAAAGATTTTTAAAATCAACACGTACATTTGGAGCTAAAATAATAAATATTTTTTCCTTGGTGGCAGCACTCTGAAGTCAAAGCAGAACCACGGCATTATTTCCAATGTTTATTAGCTCTTCAGTTATTACATTCCCTTGTTTCCTTGGCTCACCCTCCCACCAGCTGCCTTATTTGCTGTGTGAAACCCTCAGTATTAACCACAATACAGGTTCTTAATGTTTAATGTGTGGCTGATAGAATCCTGCAGCATCCAGCAGAGCCTTTGAATAAAGGGCACCCTATAAAAAACTTAAATGCAAACAAAAAAGCAGCATGTGAAACCATACGATAGAAGCTGGTCGCATTCAATCTCTGAAAGCAAAGAGCTACAGTTTATATGAATAATTCAAGAACAGGCTCAGACAAATGATCCCAGGTCTATAAGGAAATGGTAAAACCTCTGGAGTCTGCAGCTCTTTTTATTACAGCCTGGTTCATGCTGAATGCTGTTTTCTCTGGGGTTATTTTTTACTCCTTTTTTATATATATATATAAAAACAAACAGTCAGATAGGATGTTCAGATAACATGTACAGCAGACCCCAGAGAAATATTTTAATTTTATATTCATTTCTGACTTGTAAATTATTCATTAACATGGATCATGCAATTGGGTAAAAATTAAAAATTGGCAAATTAGTTTTCATTTGTTTATGTTAATTATTTAGTGTTCTTCTTTTTTATTAAAAAAACACAGAGGGAGATTAGTCTTGTTCTGACGATCTGTGTTTGCTCCCTAGACAACACACAAATTAGCATTGCTATGGCTACTTTTATGCAACCTCTATAAAAATATGACTCCACTGCCCAGATCTATTGCTGAAACATTGTGGCATATGCTGGATTTCTAAATTGCAGATATGACTTTTGATAGTTTTCAACAACACTTTGAAAAATAGGCTGTTGGGTCTTTGTTTATGGATGAAGTCAATGATTCTTTCCATGACCCTTCCATGAATTCAGCTGTGGCTCCCCAGCCCTCACCAGCACCCATAGCCTCCTCCACTACCCCAAGGGAACTCCAGCCAGTGGGAGTTTCACCTCCAAATTAAGACAAAGTCATTCCACTTTGATGCTAGGTTTCAAAGATAGGGGGTCATCTCCATTTTAATAGCCGTTGATGGATTTAACTACAGAAAGAAAAACCCCTAAGCACTAAGTGCCACCACAGCACATGTAGCAAGAACCTGCTGGATAAACTGCTGTGGGTTTCCTAGGCAATGCACATCAATGCTATTTGTGTATTCAGAAACACTTATCCATTACCTTTCTTTTTTCAAAATGTTTGTTATTTCTTTCTTCTTCAAGATCTCTCTCCTTAGAAAGTGAGGACTGTGTCTACTCTCTACACAAGAGCAGTGGGACCGATGTCTTGCAGCTAGCTCTGGGTTTGGCCCTGCTCGGGTTCAGGTTCAGCTATCACTGTGACAAGGGGCTTGGGTTGCTCGCCCTCCTCCATCCACGTCCCCACACCACCACGGCTTGGGTTACCAACCAGGCTTATTCAGCCCATTGAGCTGCTCTTGCTGTCAACCCCAGATCCTCAAGGGGAAAGCCAAACATATTCTCCCTACGAAATTTTTCCACAATATGTTATCTACTCACAATATATTCACCCTATCCTAGGTTATCTGGCTAGACATCAACCTGAGACAGCCCATTTTGTGGGTGCTGAGGTTCATCGTGTTCAGTCACCACCTCCTCTGTTGCTCAGACACTTCCCACCCAACCCACAGAGCTTTCTTCATTGAACCCATCGGCAGCTGCCAACCCAACCGCTCCACTCGGCACAGAGAGGGAGCATGAAGAGACAGCGCATCTGCTCCAAAACACTTTTGGATACCGAGGAACACATCCTTCGTGGTCAGTCTTCAGCTTTGCTATTTGCTACATAGCAAGTTATTAACACAGAGTCAAGCACAGAAAATGTTAAAAAAACCAAAAAACATTTAGTCTGCCAAGGAAAGTGAGTAACCATGAGCATGGTGCAAATCCCATAGCTCAAAGGTCGCCTTAGGTTATAGAAGGAATCCAAAACATGCCCATGCACATTCCTAATTACTTTGGATGCAAGAAATCAGTGCTGTAGGCTGTGTAACTGCTACAGAGGGCTGCAGATCAATTAACGATATCAGCAAATTAAAAAGAAGAAAATTGCAAATAGAAACTTACACTTGTTTATAATACCAGTCTTTCTCTACCCAAATATTTATAGCTCTTTGCAAGATAGCTTCTCCTGAGGAATTAGGATGACAACAAAGAAAAAAAAAGAGAAAAATCCCAAAGCACAACAGAGAAAGTTATGTCAAACAGCATTTCTAGCATTTAATTTGAACATAGCATATAAAAATATTGATTGAAAACATTTTTCTGAGCTTTTAATTCCATTATTTCTAGGAATTGTCCCCGACAAGTGTACAAGCTCCATCTTAATCCAGTTACTGTGGGCGGATCCTCAAGGTAAACAATATCACTGCTGCTTTTCAAAAGAAGAAATACAGCATGTTCCTTCCTCTGGCTGTGTTAGCTAGGCTGGATTTGGAGAGATGAAGAGCAGTGAAGACTAAGTCATTGCAACAGCCTCTGCCACCTGAAGGCATAGGTACCTGGGAGGAGACGGCTATGCACCAGACGAGGAGGTTTATTGGAGCCGAGATTCACTCCCTCCCCCACGGTGAAAGAATTGGCCCTTGCATTAAGGATACTTAGGAGAAAAGACGACATTCTAATTTTGTCTATTTATCCGAGTCAGCAAGTATTAATATAAATAGCCCTGCAAAACACACTGCAACTCCGAATTAAAGTTTTCCTCATGGTGGAAAGCAGAAGCCCATTTTTATTGAGTGCTTCATTAAAACCAAGTTTCCTCCCTTGACCTACACCTTTCAAAAATACAACAAATTTAAATTATCATCAGAAACAACATCCAAGTGCAAGTTTAAACCAATGATTTCTGCTTCACTTTACACAGAGAGTCACAGTGATTAAGTTATGCCTGTCCGTGGGACTCCAGGGCCCTCCTTGGTGTGTTAAAAACTAGGGCTGCTCATGCACGCTCCCCCAGGAGGCCGGGAGGGCTCCACCCAGAAGTAAATCCTGAATTTCACGTTATGCTTTTTATGACAAATTGTGAATTCTCCTTTGAACCCTTCATAAAGTGAAAAGAGAGAGGAAAGGAAAAAAAAAAATATACCCACTCTTTTTCAAGCCCAAGTTTGTAGATAGCGTGTTTAAAATTATGTATGAAAAGCAACTGCTGAGCAATCATTCATTTTGGTGGAAGCGCTAGCGCCTCTTCCAGGTCCTTAATCCTGGTGAGATGAGAAAAGCAGTTGTTGCAGAGGACCTGGGATTTACATCAGCCCCGCAGTAATGGGGTCCTTCTCTGCAGCACTGTGCTGTCCTCCTGGAGCCAATACCGCAAACCTCCGTCCCTCTCCCGCTGTAATGACACCATCAGCGCTTCCACCCATGTGTGCTTGTCCACGGCTTGGAGGCTTCAGACTTGTCAAAGAAGGTTTTGCTCTGAGCTAATTATCAACATACGAGCTCTTGGGGGAGCAAAGTTGTTTTCGTTATTTCAGTGATGTTCTCTAAAAAAACCCATACCTCATTGTCTATGTTTGAGCACCTGCGTATCGGTCCACCCCACATCCCTACAACTTCTGAACTCCTTGGCCAAACACAAAGCGATGGGCTTGCAGAGCCGGCAAAGTCAGGGCAATTTGGCCATGAGCCCTCAAGCATCATTCCAGCTGGAAACTAGCAGCGCTTTCAGACGCAGCCCATCTCTGTCCTCTTTGACACTAGTCAAGTTCCAAAACAATTTTAAAGGAAAAAAAGGATTTCTCTCATACAACAAAAACAAACCCGAGAACATTTATGGCCAAGACACTGCAAAGATCTTCAGAGCAGATTTGAAAATAGTTTTTCCTCCCCCTCTTTTTTTTTTTTTTTTTTTTGCACCATAATGAGGAAGGTGAACTTCCATCTAACTAGAAATATCTTCATACAAATCAAGTTTTGTGCTAATTTAAATTTCTCCACCAGGAAGCAGATGCATTCAGAAGACAGACGTAATTCATGAACTCTAACAGCCGTCATTGCAAACTGAAAAAAATATGGATTTAAATAGTTTCAAGCATCATTTTGGCTGCACATGGCTTGCTTTCATTCTGGACCTGTGTGGATATGATAGCTTAATGAAAATTAATGGGGAAAGAGTGTTTTCATGGACAAGAGTCCCAAATGCAGGTAACTTCTTAATAGAACTTCACCCTTAGAGAGATTAGTTATCAAGCTCTGGTCTCTTTAATACTATGGAAAAAGGAAGATTCCACAACTTAATTGCTTTGTGGTTCTTGGATCAGACCTTTGCAAGTAAAATTTCTATTAATTACAATAGCAATTTACCCTGCTAGAAGTGACACTCAGGCAATACCGGCAGAAACCCTTCACTGCTCTTAGGTGGCATAACTGGTACTTTGTGAGAACAAGTGACAAATAGCTTTAGCATCATAATCCTGTAAGAAATTATTTACATATTTGGGCCCCATACTGGAATTATTATAATCAACACTAATTCCCAAAATGAATTCACAGTTTCTTGTAACTCTAGAAACTGGGTTGTCATGGTGAATATTTATGAGGCTGATAAAACAACCTTATGGGATGTGTTCTCGTTCAGATGCATATGATGCACAATAGGAATTTCTGGGGTTTTATACAAAGTGGTCTGTTAAAAAGAAAGGTTTCCACAGGCCCAGAAGTTCCTGCACAGGTTCACACCCTCTATGTATCCACAGCAACAGTTTACCATCATTTCAGCTCTTCTTTTCTAGGCATTGCTGCCTTTTCCAGAAGTCAGCCCAGCTACTTGCCCAGCTTCTTCCCTTAGGCTTTTGCTGGAGAAATGTCTACACTTCAGGGGGAATTAAACAAAAATAGTCACAAGCAGCCGCATACCTCCCAAGAGTTAAATACACTAACTGGGACCAGAGCTGACAGTTACTTGTACCATGGCTCCTGAATTTGAAGGACCTTGGCTTCAAGAGTTTGGTTGACTTTCCGTTACTTAACGGATGCCTGAGACAGCATCACTGCAATGAAGGAGGTTTTACTAGTGGAGTTTCCCTAGCTCACTAGTATAACTCCAAATATTAGCTCCATGTTTTTAATGGGAATTTTAATAATTTATCATTTGGATTACCAGAGCTGCCTTATCTATGCTTCCTTGTTAATAAGTCTTAATGCTGAGCAAACTGATACTGAACAAGTCATCTAAACAATTTCGTTCTTTATATTTACAGTTATAATTGCCAACAGGAAAAGCTCATTCTTGTTCTTAGAATGCTCTATTGAGCGATTTCACTTATTTAGATTAACACTTTCACATGGACCCCAAGTGTCTCACCTCTAAAAATCTGAGCCTTACACCCTGCCTAGAGAAGGAGTCATGCTCCGGTTATGGAACCAACTGCCTCCATTTTTTTTAATTTCTGTGAAATTGTCCTTAAAAAAAGTGATTGGCATGCATACAATACCTTTGGTTGAAAACTATTCTTTATTAATTTGAAGGAAGATTAATGTACTCACTTTCACATTTTAAACATAATTCTAGCTGCATACATTATGATTTAATAACTTTATTTCTGACTTTTACTGGTTTCTTTTCCCTAAACGAGATGCCTGAGGAACAAACAGATATCAGAACAGAAAATACAGTTAAAAAAATGTCCCAGCTAAGTGGCTGCAAGGCTGGCCTGTTCGCCTGGTTGTGAACCACCACCAGAAGCTGCTCGAGGCTGGTTTTATCAAAATGGAGGGTGGCCAGTTACCCCTTGCAGTCATCTGGATAAGTACACACCAGAGGAAGAGACCTTGCCCAGTACTCCTTTTCAGCTGGGTACCTGCCAGCTCAATGGGATGTCGATGGGGTGTGCCTTGGGTCTTTTAGTGGAAGAGGCAGCAAAAATTGATCCTGCTTATCCTTGCCGTTGCAATCATTATTATAAATCACCTACTGTGCCCAGCCTCAGTTCTTTCTTTGGCAGACTGAAGAGCCCTTGTTTATTTATCCATGTACAGAGGCTCATCTACAACTGATTTTGTTTGCTGCCTTCCTTAAGAGTGTTTCCAGCTCTGCTCTGTCCTGTTGGGATGCAGGGGCAACACCGCATACAGTAACATCAGGATAACATCATGACTTTCTCCTCTGTTATTTTCCTAATAACGACCAGGATTGTATTTCCTTTTCTTACCGCTCCCAAGCATCGAGTTGACATTTTCATCAAGATATCTATTACAGTGCTGATGTCTCATTGCCTTGTGGTAACGATCAGCTCAGAGCCCATCATTTTATATGTGCAGTACAGATTTTTCCTCACGTATGCATCAGCTTACATTCTCCCTAGTGAACTTCATCTGCAAATGTAATGCCCGGTCACAGGCTCCTTTAGCCACTCTTCACAACCAACCACCTTCACTAACCCAAATAACGTAGCACCCTCAGGAAACTTGTCACTGCCCTCGTCACCTCTTTTTTCCGAAAGTCTTGGAAGGACATAAAAATTTCAGATAAAATAGGTAGCACATTGACAGGTGATTTGGCAGTAAATAAATCTTCAAATAAGAGCAATTTAATTTTCAAAGCTTACTGCCACTGTATCATCCAAAGATGAAACTTCAAAGTGGTAATTAGGTGTATTTACTGACCTAATCTGGAAATAGAAGTCCATTTCTCAGGACAGGCTTGCAGAGAAATTAGATTCTAGTAAGACATCTACATTTTTATGAATGTGGTTCAAAGGAAAGAAGAATATCTGATTTGTCACCTAGTGCCATTTTATACCTTGATACTTTCTAATGGCAGGTTTACAACTAGCTAATCATGCTTATTCTAATTCAGAACTCCAAAGGCAGAAAGGATATCTTGCTTCATTATTCATCGACCTGAGCAGAGGTATCTGTTCCACTCAGCATTCGTTTAAGAGAAATGTTTTAATATTAACAGAAATGTAGACTTCAAACACCTGGCAAAAAAGTATTTTTTAATCATCCAGACCTTAAATAGTAAACATATTCCAGTTTTCTATATTCCACTTCAAGCCTGGTTAAAAAAACAAACAAACAAAAAACTAAAAAAAAACCCCAAAAGCAAAAAAACCCCCACACCTTCCCTGTTTAAGAATGGAGTGAATTTGATTTTGCTTATGAAAATGGAAATTCTGTACAGTCAGAAGATGAAGCTGTGTAAAGCAAATGGAAAGGAAAACTACATGCTAGATCCCAGCATCATAAGTCAAGATTCAAGACCAGTTTAAGTGTGATGGGAAAATGCAGCCTGTCATTTATCACCAGATCTGTATCAGTCTGGTTGATCCACTATCACAGTAAAATTCCTACTGGTATTATCACACAGTACTGCAGGGTTATTTTTCTCCCCTCACAGAGGGAAAGGGTCCGATAAGAAACATCCTGTAATTGTCTTTCAATTCTTGGATTTTATGTCCCAGCCCAACAGTTATTTATACCTCATCTGTGCATGTATATGTACTCTGCATATATGTATACGTGCACACACATCTATACATACAAGCCAAAAAAGCTCACAAAAATTTCTTTGTTCAGGTCTGACTTATCTTTTTTCTTTCCCACCCCCTACACATGAATTATTCTTTTTCATGTTGCAATAAACCGTTCTAGAAACTTAAAAGGCTGTCTAAGGATTTGCATTTTTCCTATAGTTCTACCATCAGGAAACAGGTTTGCACCTACAGATTAGCCCTGAAAGAAAGAAAATAAGAACAAATATTTGAAAACAAACTTTGAGTTTAATCTTGCAGCTTGCTTGAGGCAGAAGTTGAAGTGCCGTCAGAAGCATTTGGTATCTTGCAGTGTGATTCTTCATTTGGTCTTGATCTTTTATCCTAATCTATTAGACCAACAATGAATTTTTGCTTCACGCTCTAACACTCTGCTTTACTACAGTAGTTACTGAGGAAAGTGCTGTAATAATACTGTAATATTCTGAATATCCCCAGAGAAATGGAGCCCAAGCTCCCTGTGACCACTTGACTGCAGAGGTCTCTATGGCTCAGCTGGAGAGGGACCAGCAAGAGGCACCGCGGGTCTGCAGAAGCCCTGGGGCAGGGGGCTGTATGGAGAGAAAGACCTTGGGCATGATGGGGACAGGCTGAGGTTAGGCATGGACCCAAGGCTCAACTCCATGGTCATGCTGGAAGATAAACTGTGCCCCCAAAAGGGCTGCAGACGCAGTCATCCTTTGGGCTCAGAGAAACAAATTCACAGGTCACATGGAAATATCCAGACTTCTTTTTTTCTTTCCTACAGATATCTTCTTTTGTGCATTCCTATATGTCACGCTGGACAAGGGTATCAAGGTCTAAATAATCTAAGGCCCTGTATTGCTAAGTCATGGCATGCTATTCATGCTTATGCACGTGTTTATGCCATATCAAATTGCAAGATGCTATAATAGAACATTTTACTTACTAAAACAGACAATTTACCATTTATTTGTCAACACACACATTTGGAAATAACGTCAAGAGAGAAAAGAGTGGGTCAGGAAACACTACTATTTGTATTGCAATTATTTTTCTAGCTAGATAGGTGCGTAGTACGAAGAAAATCCAAGTGAAAATTTCAACACATCTTGCATAAATCAGCATGCTTAGCGGATGAACCAGTACCAGCAGTAGGTAAAAAATAAATAAATTGTTTCTTCTATGATCTTCAAGTAAATCCACCCATACAGACCTCATTCAAGGTGAGAGCAACAGGAGGGAGGGGAAAAATCCCCCCCAGGACAAAGCAAGTCTGTAAGCCCCTGTTTGGCTAGTGTAAGGCTTAGCACTCCTGCAGTGCTGAAATGCAGCCTGGGGCCTGAAAAGCACCCACTGAAAAGCTTCAGGTGATGGAGCTGTAGATATTTATGGGTTTAGACAATGTCAATCAGATAGAGCCACAGGGGGGTTGTTGGTTTTGCTTTGCTTGATTAAAAAGAAAAGAAAAAAAAAAAATCACTTGGCTTTCTGTTGCATATTGTGCTAAGACTTTTTTCCATTTCACCTCAGAGCTTCAAGTCTAAAAAAAGAAAGGAAGACAGACTCACTAGGGCTGATAAGACACTGAATCCTTTCTCAGAAGCCCTGAGCTGGCATGGGGCTCCAGACACCCCCAGCCTTCCCCATCCACCACGCACCCCGGTCTGCTGCAGGGCTTCCTCCCACGGCCTCCCTTCCTTGCAGACTTTTCCAACGATGCTTTTGTTTGTTTGTTTGGGCAGGATTCGTGGAGACTTTGAAATGACAGGGCTAGATGTACTGTGGATCAACAGGGCTTGAAGAAGCCTCAGAACATCTCTTTTCAAGTCGCACTAGTCATGGCATTAGTGCAAAGCAGATTCCTCCCTGGGGTGCAGATCCCTAAGCCTTAGCCACATGCATTAAACGTTTGCATGAACCTTTAATTGTTAATGTGCTTTCAAGTAATAAGAAAATATACGTGTACTGATGTTTAATGGACAGTGGAAATAGGATTGTCTCCAGAGCAATTTTGTTTTGATTTTGCAGACTTGCCGCTCTAAAGAACAAGAGTCAGGATAAGTTAATCACAAATGTTGGAGGCAGACTAAAATTGATCTTTTCTTCAAAAGTCTCTAGGTCCCCCTAACCCTGCTCCTCAGCTTGCAACAGTTTTATCTAGCTTCACTGAGCTGACCCAGAGCTGGCAGGAAAGCTTGTTCAACATCTCATAAAATTTTTGTTGCTCATAATTTCTGTGGCTGCTCCTGAAAAACTTGAAAAGCTCTTCCTCCTCAAAGCTTTTCTACCCAAGCAGACACACAACTCCCAGCCTCAACACTTATACTTCTACAACACTGAGTAAGTGATACCTGCTATGGGGCCACTCATATATATATATTTGAGATGACAGTAGAAAGTAATGGAAAAAAACCCAACCTGACTTTGTGGGAGTCCCCAGTCTGACAAGACTATAACTACTTGAAGATTTTAAACAGGTTACAGCTTTCCCTAAGAGATAAAACTGCACTTGCTGCTGCTTGGCTGAGAACCTAATAGCAAACAATCCCGGCTGAGACATACCAGGGAAGTTTGATCCTGCAATCACAGAGCAAAAAGCCTGTCCTTCAGACCTGCTGGCTTTCTGCAGCATCCTGTCTTGGTCCACTGAATCTTCTTGCTGTGAAGTCTGAAGGTGACTTCGTGAACTGCAGTATCTTCAGCTAATTCAGTCAGATGTGGTCAGTCTATAATGACCGCATTATACATATTGGCTTGATTCGGTTTGTTAATTTTGTTAATTCTGCCCTCCTCATTTGAGATTTGCGACTGCATCACTGCAGATTAAATGTGCAGACAGGGCCTTTTCATAATTCCAGTTTCCTGAAAGCATACATTCTTAGGAAGCTTTAAAAAAACAGATCCGACAGGACAGGAAATTAAGGCCCCATCTCCCAAACATCACAAGATCAGATAAAAAAAAAAAAAGAAGGGGGGGAGGGCTGGAATCAAACCACAGCGTTCATAAACAAAAGAACTACACATACTAAGCAGCCCCAGATGGCATCAGTTGGGAAAGGTAAAACCAGCCTATTCGTTTTAACACTCAGGTTTGTCACCATTTCAAGGATGTGGATTTGGACCTAACCCCTAGGTCCCATTAATATCCTCAGCATTGACACGGGAGCTGGTCTGGGAATAAAACTGCCCTTGATGGACCTTGCTGGAGCTGCTGGCGGCCATCAAGACCTTCCTCCTCCTTTCCCAAGCTACACCACCACTCCGAGCAACGTTTTCCCTGACAGCGAACAGGAGACTATGGTGGCTGTACTCTCGGAGCAATAGCCAGGGCAAAGACAAAAACATGCCTCCAGTTTAATATATTCTTGTAAATACTTGCCACCTCTTTCACTACGTGATGGGGATCAGCAGAAAGACACCTGAGGATCATTAGTAAATCAGGCAGGCAGAACACGTAGTCTCTGTTTCCACTAATGAGCCTATTAATTTGTGCTCCAAGAGAAGCCTGGCTGGTCAATGAGCAGAGAGACTGAAGTCTTTGATACAGCGTGCAAAGCCAGATAGTCCAGGGGACATTTATGTGGCCTTGCTTTGAGGTAGCTTACACAGCTGAGACTGCTATTTCATTTGCTGTGCAAGATGCAATACAGCTGCAGCTTGCGCACTGTGATAATGGTAATTTGAGTTTTTGGATGGCTTCAGGAAAAAAAACAAAACAAAACAACAAACAAACAAAACCAAAGCCACACCACTCTTCACTCACTGAAAACCCCCAGGGGTAGCATCACTAGTGCTGGCTTTTACTTAGCTGTATTAGAAAATACTAACGCAATCTTGTTCTGGAGCTCCATATCCACACTGTCGCCAAACTAAACAAAAATGCTGCATAATTATTCCAAGTAAAAGAAAATCCAAATATTTAGTGACAAGAAAACCCCTTTCCTCACTGTCTGGTATCACTGCACAGGTCTCTGCCACGAAGGACACGGTAGCCTCTACGTTGGGTTCCCAAGAGCAAAACTGAATATGACTGAACTCACAAGCATGAAATGCCAGAAAGAGCACAGCAAGAAACCTTTCTTTTAAATGTCTGCATCTTTCCTCCATCTAAGTGGCAGAAAGGACAAAAACTCAATTCACCAGAAGTTTGAAATTTTCTGTCATCAAAAAGCAAGATAGAGCCCTTAGGTTCACACATGAAAGAACCTGCCTGATTATATCTCTTCTTTTCAAGGTGCTTTTATAGCATCTTCAATTTTTAAAGTTAGCCCATTACACCAAAGATCTTTCACAGCTGAGCCTGCAAGTGAAACATCCCATTTTTGCCAAGTTTAATACTATAAGAATGCAAGAAATACCACTATCATAACACAGAACCTCTGCCAAGCTACAGTAAGGTCACAGGAGTGAACTTTATTGACTGAAAAGCTGAAGAAAAGGTCAAACGGTCACAAAGAGTCACATCCCAACAGATTCAGTTTGTGTGTATGCGTATGGCAGGGCGAGGGTGGAAGCTACAGTGAAATGTTATATAAATGTTAAGTTGAAGATGCTGCCTTAATGCTATGGTTATATCTCTGGAAACTGCAGTATTACCAGGATATAACTGTCAAAATCTGGAGGTTCAGGTTTAAAAAAAAAAAAAAAGCAAATGTTGGGACTGGGTGTTCATCTGCTCCATTTATCATGGATTGCTGAAAGCGGTAAAGGTCAAATCACTACTTCTACAGAAAACTCTTTACAAGTGGATAAACTTTGGCCATGGGAAGGAAAGGTCAGGTCAATAATGCTACGTAATCTCTCAGACCCAGCTGATGCTCATCATTTGAAAGATTGCAAAGATTGTTTCGCTGCTGGGACAGTTTTGGGCATACTAGCAGGTACTGGCCATGCAAAGGAAAACCATCTCTTCCACTTCCCATGCTGGGCTCTCTGGTGTGAAAGGGAGGTATAGGCTGGGTTAATTTTAAGCACGTAGTTCTCCATCAGGCTCTTTTTGTAAAGCATTACAAGCCACCACAAAACATAAGTCCTAAGCTTAGGACTTAAGCCTAGAAGTATCAAGTGGCTCTGATAGGCAAGGGTTTTCTCTGGTTCACTGAGCACTCCCTCGCTGGGCAGTCCATTTTTATAGGCAGAGGAAGCCAACACAAAATGCAAAAGCACCGTGAGCCCAAAGCACTGCCATCCCAACCCAAGAAACTTCAGCTGAGACCCAAGCCTCACTACTACCTTCGCCCGCTGGAGAAGGGACTGGGGAGATGCCTCCAGCCCAGAAGCATCTCCCAAGCAGCCAGGAACAACCAAAAGGCCAAAGTGCTCTTATGATGCTCCCTTACAAAGGGACTCGTGGTTTTTTAAGGGGTGAATAAGAATTGCTGTGCTCCTCTACAAGCACAGCCAAGCTCATCTCTGTACCAAAAAAAAAAAGCCAACCACAGCTGGGACAAAGTATTTTTCTAAAATTTGCTTAGTGTTGAAATACTGTTTTAAGAGCAAAATACCAAAAGGAAACCTGGCTCTCACCAGTCAAGGTTCCTGTCCAAATTGGTATGGATTCTTTATAATTTATTGCTTTCATAACAGAATACAAGGGAGGAGCTATATGAACATTTGAATCTCTATTATAAATGCTATACCCAGAAGTTTTCCCTGTTGAGTGCCTAGAAGAAAAGGAAGATATCTTTCAAGGAGGTTTTCTTGCCTACTCAAGAAACCCAAACCCTCTAACAAAGAGAAAGGTTTAACTCAGATCATTTGTTTCAGACTAGTCCCCCACACTACAGGATAAGATGAACTATTGCGTATTACAATGCTACTTGATACTGGGAAACACTTGTGCTTCTGCAGAAAGATTGACCACTGGGAAAGAGCTACTGGGAGACGGAAGCACATTGTTACAAGCACAGAGAACTTAATTATCACTAAATTTAGCACAGAGGCAGTAAAAGCTATTGAGAAAGTAAATGGATTTCTATTTAAATCTTATGTTTTCCCTTTCTAATTTCACCAGACAGAGCCGCAGCACAATACATTTAATCAATACTTATTGTATCTACTGTAGAGTCATTACTTTTCTTGCCATCGCACATTAGGTTGTTGCACATTTTCAAAACCTGACTATCAGTAGCGTGGGCTTTGTGAGACACCTTGAAGTGACAGCCCTGTCTACAGTGCAGATGGAGGAGCTTTGTTCTGGGCCTGATTCTTCTCACCGGTAGAACAAGCTTTTCTACTCTTATCCCACCAGATCCCTCTATTTAAATATCATAAGGTTTGAAAATGTATTCAAAGCACATTTGAGACCATCGCCTGGCTAGAACCTAGAGGCTGACCCAGCTAGAAGAACAGGCTGCTCTTTCTTTCACCAAAGCGCCAAGCCATCCACTCATAGCAATTTCATATAATGGACTTTTAAGGACAGAAAGCAGTTTTGATTGCTTAGTCCCATTTGCCGTTTGACACAGCACACTGAATTTCCCCTATTCATTCCAGCGCTGAAGAACACAACCCCTGGCTGCCCAAAGACAGGAACCAGACCCCCAAACCTTAATGGGGGGACTTCAAGAAAGAGAGGACCCACCACACCCCTAGGCAAATGGCTCTGGTCACTGCTTATCCTTACAGCTGTCATTATTCTGGCCTCATTTTCTACTTGCATTCATCTCTTTCTGGCAGCCACGATCTAAGGGCTGCCCAGGTGAGCCTGACCCAGTGCCCTGTGGGGAGGCAGTGCAGAAAGCAGAGGGTGGCGAGCTGGGCTCCTGCACCCTGCAAAGGGGATATGCCGCAGCAATTTTTCCCAGGTGAAGTTTCCTAAAGGACCCTAGTGGCATCAAGAACAGGCATAGTCATCTTTCCTCTGGGACTGTCTGTCTGCAAGAACTACAAATTCTTCTCTGCAAAGAAAGTTGGGTGGTGCTTTTTTTAAGGAAAAAAAAAAAAACCAAAACAGAAAACCCAATAATGGTGGGGGAAGTGGCAAACAGAATATGCATGCCCTGTGCTGCACGCAAGAGCCCTGGTTGAGAAGAGCAGCCCTACGACAGGATCCAGTAGGAACCACCACACTGTAAGAACATGAGCTATGGTGGTAACTAATTAGCAGCGGAGTGCACTGCTGCTGGTCTTTTTAAAGGATCAAAGGTGATGAACTGGGGAATCTAAGCTTGAATCACTGCACAGACTTTGGACTCCACCGCAAGCACCCATTTATCCCTTTAGCTCTTTCCTGCATGACTCCCACTGACCAGCTACGCTCTGCCCAGGCTCTTTGAGAGGGTGGGAGTGACTCGCAGCATGCAGCACGGGGGGGATGTGTTTCCTCCCTCATTATTCCTGCCACAACAGACTTTCCTGATATTCTCTTCAAAGCTTGCCACACATAGCTCGTCTGGAAAGAAAGACCAACTTTGCCAGTCCATTAGCTCAACAATGCACAACCTAATCCTCAAAGAAGTGAGTGTACGCTGGGAAAAACAAGCCTGCAAAAACACCGAGCTGCAGAGGCTCTCCTCTTCAGAGCTCTGTAATCTTCAATTTAACCAGCATTATCGTCTCAGAAAACAATGCTGCTCCTCCACTGTCCAGCAACCCCCTCTCTAAAGCTGTTAATACAGACTTTTCAGTCCAAGGTAGAAGCTCAGTGTCTCACAATATTGCTGACCCATTTCATTAAAGAGCGGTTTAATAAACAGTAATGGAAAGAGGCAAGGCACTCAGAGCTGCTTTGCAAGTTATGAGAATGGTAAGCAAAAAATAACACTGTGAAGCGTTTATCCCTTCATCTCACAAATAATTAGAAATACATGAGATCGTGTTACGCTTTTTAAATAGGCTATAGTAATGGCTTGTGGCAATACAACTCAATGACAGTAGTTTATCATGGTAAGTCAGCTCTGTAGGGTTACAGTATGCCAAGTCTAAATGGGAACCATTTGTTTCCCTTCTGCATTGCAGCAGAAGCTGGTGTACTTTTTATGGGAGCATCATTGACAGTCTCCAACTGTTATTTTTTTAAATTAAACGCCGTGCCTACCGAGTTAATAGGCGTGCAGTCAGTAAGGCTTCTCTATAAGTTCCTGTAATACTGCACACAATACTTTGTAGTAACAGATAATAAAATTTGACAAAGCATTCTGTAATTACTGCTCTGCTTTACAGAATATTACTAATACACATACTGTGCTGCTCTTGTAATGAATGACACGTCACTGAGAGCCTGCTGCTTCCTTAAACCGAAGGCACACAAAAGTAGCCGAGTTGAAACACGCAAGTGGGTTTGTTGAAAAGCCAAGAGGCTTTACTATTTGTGAGCAGGTGAAGAACAAAACTGCCTTCCTAGGCAGTCCAAGCCCTTATCCCCGTCAACACTGATTTCTGTAACATGCTCTGCAGAAGTCTTACCTTGGGACCTCTTGAGAGCAGAAGGTAAGGCAACATGTGCTCATAAAGAGACGTATTGCCCAGAAAACGTACATCATTAGGTGATGCAACTCCAAGATGCACGGTCCTCCAGCTCCCGGGAGCTCCTGCTTTGGGAGAGAAGAAACTGAAGAAGTCTGGTCTGATCTGAGAGACACCAGGATAGCTAACATGCCAGAGAGGCAGTAAATGCTGTAGCCTTTTACCCCTCTAATTCTCATTTACTGCAAGAAACGTTACATGTCAGATGGCTGCAGAACCTATCCGCTGCCCCAAAATTTTCAAGCCAGATCTCATCTCCTCTGCACCTACCCTTACATTGCGGACTGGCCCCTGCACACCTGTGGCTTTGGATATACCAGCCTTCCCTCCTGCTCCTTCTCTGCATCCCAACCTGCATTTTAACTGGTCCTGATAACAAGGAAGTCTTCAAACTCCAAAGGAGCTTTAAACAATTGTTTCAGTCCTACTAAATTAAACTGACTATTACAGAAGAATAGCTTTACCACTGGACTGTAGCAGGTGAATAAATTTTCCCAGAGCAGGTTGGTTTTATTCCATCAACTCTTCTCCCTTTTCAATGATACTCTGTCCCTCACATTGCCCCAACGGATTTTTGTATGCATAACTTTTTCCAGATGGCAGATTCAGTGCAGACAGTAATTTACATAATTTAAATCTGCTTACTAGCATAAATTATATCACAACACACCATGGGTTTTTTCTTTCAGCTCCCCACACTGCTCACACCGAGGTCTCGGCGGTGCCCATCGGTGATGGATCGCGGGTGGCCCCGGAGAGCCACGCTGGGCTGCGGGCTCAGCGATTGCACAGGGCAGCTCCGCAGGTGGAAGGGCTGAATCAGAAAAAGATTTCTTCACAGCCATAACTCATAACTGAATGTGCTCCAAACAGCAACATCACTGCATTAAAGCGAACTCCATTAGCAGACTTAGCTGGACGGCTACTCGGGTGCCAGGAGGTCAAGGAGAGCCTCTGGTTACGCGTTTGGATTTTCTCACAAGGAAAAATACAAAATAGGTTGTGTTCCAAGCAGGCTGAAATGAATACAGTCTCAGTGATTTTCTTCTTCCTTACCAACTCTACACAAAATATGTGTTCAATTCTTAAATATTTAAAAGAAAACAGCCTCCGTGGGCTGGGGGGGGACAGCCTGGGGGGCCGCGGGGGCATCCCCTCCTTCCTCACTGACCTGGGTCCCTGCAGAGGAATGGGTTCCTCTCCCACTCCCGTCCCCTCCTCGCTGGGGGTTCCCCTTCTTCGGTCTGTTCTCCCGCAGGTGTGACCGCCGTCCCTGGGCCAGCGGCCGGTCCGACCTGGAGCCGGGGCAGCTTCGAGCAGCTTCTGACAGGAGCCGGCCCTGCGCACCCTTCCCCGCTGCCAAAAAAAACCCACACCACACAGACCCATAAGAGTGACCCCCTACACAGATGCTGTCATTGAGACAAGCTCAGAGGACAAGATCTTCCCGTATCATTCAAATCCACTAGCTAGGATAATGCTCTTCATCCACCTGCAGCCCCTCATCTCGCCTACATACTTCCCAAAATCTGCAACAAGTGACATAGGGCTCGGCCAGCTATAACTTCTTGCATGCTATAGTCCTGCTTTATCTTCAGGACTTGTTCATAGTCTTCCTCTCCAGTCAGAAGCCAGGCTGAGATCAGGGCAATCACCTCTTTATAATTCAAAGCAACACATTGATCAGAAATGTGTGTCTGCGTGGCCAGTTGGGATGCAATCACTCAAAACAGAAACCTACTGCCAAACATGAAGTTATTCACCTTCTAGAGATCTCCAGTTTATATCGAACATAAGTTTCTGTCCCGAAATATACCCAGTAGCAACTGAAACATGAAAGCACTCAAAACAGAAGTGTGCTGGCAATCGTGAAATGCAAATGTGTTCATCTTCCAGAGAGCCCCACTATGTGCAGAACATAAGTCTGAATCCCAAAATAATACCCAGTAGCAACTACAAACACACACATTCCCCCACATCTTGTCTTGCTTCCATCAATTTAGCAGCACAATGAAGCAATTTCCATCGTTAACATATGCACCGTATTAAGGCTAGCCAAGATTTAACATTCTTTTGTTAATTTGGCAGAGGGGAAAGACACAATAGAAGAGAGCCCTACAATTTGCAGCCATCTGTGATACTGAAAACAGTAATAAACTTGAAAAGTGCTGTTATTATACATGTTATCACTCCTAGCAAGCCAATGTCTTCAAATATTTATGCCTTTTATGCCTAAATTAATGCCTCTTAATTTCTGTATGAAGAAAGTGTTTTCAGACTTCTCTTCCCATTATATGACCATTAATCTTGTCCCCTGGTTTGAGCTCCCCTAGCACGATACAATTTACACTGTCAGAGATCAGTGGATAAGTCGTACTCAATTGTAAATGTAAGATGCTAAATTACTTAATGCTGTTATTTTTAGGGTTGTGACAGGCACCACTAGTACTCAGTGTCTTAGGCCACTTCATCTTCACGCAGAGAACACCTCCCAGTCTGATGGGGCACATCCATCACCGAACTCATTGCTTTGCTCATGAAGTGAACATCAAGTTCCCCAACAGACAATTAAACCAATATTTTAAATTAAAATTTGTGCAAGAATATTCATAGGCTTCTCATAGTGACAGGTCTCTGTGCAATTGCTTCCCCCACCCCTGCTTGAATATGTTTGTTGTCCTGATGATGAATCTCCCATCTACCTTCTGCTGGGAAAAAATTACAAAGACTTCTCAGCATGCGAACGCCGCGGGTCACATCTATCATCCTCAGGCCTCTGTTTTACTTTTAATTACAACACTTCACTCGGGAACGTTACTTCAAATCATAAACCTAAGGAGAAAGTAGCTTTTAATTTGCAGAACAGACATTAAATTCTCTGCTTCAGTGACATTAATTTGCTGGTGCTCTTTGTACTAAGGAAGAGATGATGTTACCTTGCTTTCAGACTTCATGAAAAGGTAAGTTTGCCCAAAGTCACAATCGCTTTAAAATTAGTTGCCTTTTGTGTCCACAAGCTTCTTGTGATACTGCATTTAACCAAGGCCTCCACTGAGAATCATTTTCAATTAGCAGTGATGTTTTTAAATGGGTAATTTAAGACCAATCATTTTGTCTGGGACATACATTTCAGTTTCAACGCTCTGGTCTAATTTTACCCAGTTTGGGTTTTTATGTTTAAGCAGATCCCATTTTTGTGAGACCAGCAGGATGAGGAGTTCAACACAAATCTAACAAGTTGCTGAAATGCATTTAAAAAAAAAAAAGAAAGAAAGAAAGAAAGAGGGGCTTACACACACACGTACACCCCGTGGCTGTCTGCTGAGCCTAAAAACCACTGGGGTTTCCAGCCAGCTTTTGCCTCTGTTCCTTTGCGAGTGGACATTTTCCATCACGATTTGGAAGCGATCACGCTGCTGCCCACGTTTCAGATCAATAACCACCACAACAGCATTGCTGTTCGATGGAATATGCCCCATCAGTCACTGCTGGCTCCATCGGGTTGCCTGCTCTATTTCCTATAGAAAGGAGGAGAGAGAAGGGCTAGTAGCTCGGGATGTCTTGGGGAGGGAGAAAAACAAGAAGGTAGACTGTTTAAATATTACCCTAAAATTTAGGCACCTAGCTAAGTACTAACTTTGAAAACCTGAATGCTACACTCTCTAGGTGCCTAGCAGAATAGGAAGTTATAGCCTCCAGGATCTTTTGTTGTGGATTTAAAATCAAACATTAAAAAAGAAAAAAAAAAAGAAAAAAACCAAACACAAAAAAGCAATCTCTGCAGTAGCGCCCAAAAGGCAGCCACCCGCACTGCGTCATCGAAACAGGGTCTTGAAGACAGTATTTGCCCTGACCAGCAATTTTCATCCAAGTCAATAGAACAAAAATAAACAGACAAAATGACTGGAAGTTGCTCTCTCCCAAGCAAAAGCGGTGAACGAGGTGGGGAGGCAGCAGAAGTGATGGACACACGGCGGGCTGCCTGAAAGCCTTCCCCATCCCGAGGGAGGGCTCCAAAAGGTGCCCACTGACTCCAGAGGGATGAGCCGCAAGGAAGACCCATCACTCACCCAGCCAGGTTTTCCTGTCCGTCGCACCAAGGGAAGATAAAAAAACCACACCAGGCTAGCATGCAAAGTAACACAGAAGATGATTCTTTTTAACTGCATATTTGGATTACATTTGAAAAATCACCTGCAGGACTTAAAGGGCAAAATCCCGCCCAGTCTACAAAACCAGTAAAACTTTCGTATTTGAGAGACAAGCCTAGCTATACAAAGCACCTTCTACCTCTTCTTGGTGGTATGAAAACAGGTAGGACATGCCAGGCTGGCCCAGTGTTGATGTATGTCTCTTCGAAAGTGAGAAGACAACTCAGCTGCTGTGTGATTTGTGACAATTTGCATAGTAAATCTGAAATCCGAAGACCAAAAAATACACACTTTTTTTGTGATGCTAAGATCAGTCTCAGTATTATTTTAAATATACAGAAGGGAATTTTAAATGCTCTCAGCACTTGCCTCAGCCTGTTGCTGGTAAGGTTAACAGAAAAAAATCAGCATTACTGTTAATGAGAACATTACTTCCAATGAGAATAGAGAGAACCAGCCTTTGGGTTTCTGTTGCTCATTTGAGTTTTGAGGATTATTTTTCTCCCTGCTCCCTCTCGCACGGTGAAAAGATGGTGATATTCTACATACATTGTTTTTCGCATGCATGTACATGAAATTCAGATAAGCAATGTATGGGTCAGACAGCCAGGACAGCACGTGTGTCCCACGTGAAGCAAACCCCTGCATCAGCTCTAGCAAGCGAAGCATTTAAGTTCCATACAGATACAGATACCATAGGGCCAGCAACATTAAGGGGTTTGAGCATTTCAGTTTACGCTGTGAGAACCAGCAAGAGTGGCCTTGTTCAGAATGACAGAACGGCAGGGGAGATGCTTCCTAAGGTAGGAAATAGTATTGCTCTGCCACTTTTATTTCCATATAAATCAAAAGTTGCCCACCTAGCAGCGCTGCTGGTACCAAATTACCTTTCTGCAACGAGCTTTTGCTAAAGGAAAATAAATTTTTTAAGATATACCTAAAATCCAGTAACCTTTTACCAGAATCAAGACTATTTGCCATGGAGCACAAACGCAGAATCACCTAGAAATTACTCTCACCCTGCAACCGTGTATTTCTACAGGAAATGCACAAGCTGCAGATATTGTCTTAAACAAAAGCTTGCTTAAAGAACTGCTCATTTTTGCAGTTATGAGTACATAAAACACTTTAAATGCTTTAAAACCAGGTTAGTTGAAGCTGTTCAAAATATTAATAGGGAACTCATCTGAAGCATCTATGTATTTCTGAAAGCATCTGGTTTACATTGTTTTTTTTAAATAAACTTAAACAAATACTCTTTAATTGTTTTTTTAATAAATGTAAATAATATTCTGAAAGAGGGACAAAAAGGCAGTAGTTGAGGGGTAGCTGAGCTATACCTAGCTTGTAAATGAATTCCCTGCTTGAGTATCAGGATTTATATGGGCAGCATTCAGGAATAACATGAGCAAAACTTTCACAGCTTAAAAAGAGCTTCACAGAGCTCCAGAGCATTACTTTTATTATTGATATAGAAAAACAGATGAGCAGCAAGAGTGCAAGATTGCAGGTGATACTAGCATTCAGTCAAACCTAACAAAGACCATAAAGAATGCTGAAGTTTGGTGAACTTGAGGGCAGATTAAACTTACCATTAACAAGTGAAATGCAACGGATACTGGAGGATATGATTAGATTTACATGCAGACCTAATGGCAACATTCCTGCAGCTGGGACATTAGACCCAGGTTCCTTCACTGAGAAAGAACAGCCTGTAGACAAGTCACTAGACTGGCCAGGCTACGGAGAAAGCTTCTCATCCCCAAAGCAAGCCTTGGAGCTTCTCCCACCAGAAAGGGGATGAACAGGAGCAGTCCCCATAAGCCCTCCAGCACATTACGTGGACTGGAGCTCGGTAACTTTCAGGACTGGACATCAGCATTCATTGGAAAATAAGCAGCAAATGCAAATATGACGAGGAGAAATGCTTTTACACAAGGGGCCCTGAGTTTAAGAGCTCCTTCTCAGGAGAAGCTACAGCTCAGCAGTACGGCAGGGGCAAGACAGGTCTAGACGTACAGGGAGAAAGGATACCACGACGTATAGGTTACCAGAGAAGGACGTAAGCCCACCTAAGCCTCTGGACTGTGAGGCAGATGATTTAACTTAAGAAGATGTCAACTGCCCCGGCCAGCACGGCTCAGGACCCAGGCTCCTGCTGCCACCGCTGCAGTGGGGCACTTCGGCGCGATGGCCAGCACAGCGCCACGAGCCCGCGGCTTTGGTAAAAGATGGGGTTTTTTTAAAAAATAACAATAGGAAAATAAGAACAGAAAGTTTGGGGGGTTTTGCCCTCCTCGAGACTGCACGTTGCCAGTATAACGCACATAATGGCTGGTAAATCTAGATGGTTAGACAACATAGCAATAGTTAAAAATAAGCCCACCGTCTATTACATTTTATACACAGGACCAGGAATGCTGTCCTCAGTCACTGCATGGAAGACTTGGAATGGGGACGAGATAAAAAGTGAGGAGAAAGATAAAAATAGAGAAAAACTAACACCAAAGGCTTCAATTTTACTTTCTATTTCTTCTTTCCTTAAATAATTTCCAAGTAATTTATGAGATGGGAGGAAATCTTTCAAAACAGGATTCATAAAATAGAATTCTATATTTTTTTAAAAATAATGTTTTTCACATGGCAGTTTATACCATTTGTAATTAACTTATGAAATCTGATACAGTGTTAGTAATTACTTCAAAAGATACTTCAAAACCAGTATATTATCATTCAAAATCCATAAACCAAACCACCAAATGTCATGAAACTCAATTAAAAAAAGAGTTACTCTAAAGAGCTGTAAATATTGGTGCTTTATATGCCTTTGGGGTTTTGAGCCTTTGAGCTTCACATTTGTAAGCTATCCTCAGCAAACACAGAAGGCCAAAAATATATTTTTTCATTAAAAATGTGAAGCAAGGATATTTCTGCAAAATGTGGAGCTGGAAAACAAACAGCAAGCTCTTCTTAATACTGATGCATCAACAGTATCTCATCCGACCCTGCCAGCAGAGCTGATGCAAAAAGCTCTGCGAATCTGCACAGTGCAATTTTAGCCAATCTTCCCTCTTCAGGTTTTGCTCTTTCTGTACTTTTTTTGATGGCATAAAGCTACACTAAAACCTGCCTTTGGGATTCACACCAGAGACTCAGAGACAACCTGCTGGCTTGAGAAATAAGAGCTGAGGTCCCATTTTTGACTACAACATTTCCAAACTTTTTCACTTGTGCTGATGAGAGTTTTATTTTTATTACTAAAGAATGTTCTAACAGGAAGTGCCACAGGAAAGAAAGGTAGAAATTAAGAATTTTGCATCCGGCTTTAAAATATCCTGAAAGTACTCAGAACCACTACCAAAACTTTGCTGGGTTGTACCACTGCTGTTAACATCCAGGCTTATGCAAGAATTTATCCAGAGTAAGATATGAACTGCTGGGAACATAGGGAAGGGGATTGATCCATTCGCCCATCCTCTTACAGGGAAAAAAAAAAAAGTGACAGAATAAACACAACCCACAAAACCTAGAAGCTGCTCTATCTGTCTCCCCCTCCGACAGGTCCCTACAGACCAGGCAATGCTCCCAAACACCTCTGCTTCCCCACGGCTTTGAACTGTGCCCCAAAGGCTTTAATCCCATCGCTTTCCATGGAGCTGATAAATTGAAGGGAGGATGCTTTGGCCAGCAGCTCATGCCTGCTAACCCTTCTGCAGCCAAGATGAAATCAGGAGAGGAGAGGAGCTCACCCTCCTAGGGAATGACTTTGGTAATTCTTCGAGCACTAACTGCATGCTAGCTGGTGTGCAAACCTTCTTGGCAAAATACTGAATGCACAAGGACTAGATTTTTTTTTTTTTGAGGAAAGGTCACTCCTCTACAGCCATTATTCAGCTGCACTTAATTGTGCTTTAGAAAGTAGGTTAACTAAATCACATCTCTCAAAAAGGCTTAGGAATGACTTTGCTTTCAAAGCTGTGCACTCTGTGTTCCTAGAGAGCCCAGGTATGTAATTTTTCAGAGGAGAAATGCCATTTGGTAATTAGCTTAAGTGATGTAATTTTCTTCCAAGGATAACAACACTGACTTGCAGCATCTGACGTCTGGCGACCTTTGCAGCTGCAGCTTCATCCTGGAGAAGGATGTGAAAACAAAAAGGAAAAGTCCTACAGCTGGTAACAGGGGCACGTCCACCGTGCCCCACTCTTGTCAGCAGTGGGTACCAGCAGGTCAGTGATGGGAACAGCCTACCAAGAACGTCCTTGGTTGCCTTTCACTGTTCTACTTCAGGTTGTGATGCCCTGTTAATCTCCATATCCCTTGAGTTTGCATTCAAGATATTTTTTTTCCTTGGGCTTTCATAAGTCATTTATTTCCTGGTTGAAATATGAAAGCCTGCAATATCTTACATTATGCAAGATGGGCTGTTGGCAGAGATGGGTCAGCTGGGGAACTAGCAAAGGCCAGCCGTCCTCAGCCCTTGAGCTCCTCCTGCAACACCAGTGTCTGACTGGTACTCAAGTATCAACACAGAAGTAGTTGCTTATTCAAAACTGGTCTACCAAGAGCAAGAAAACAGAGTATTAAGAAGGGCCTAAAGGGAAACACAAGAGCTGTTGGGTTTGCTTTGCACTCATGAATAACCTGTTTCCAAACGGACGTGAATTCAGCTCGTTAGGCCATTTGTTGAGGTGTGGCCGTTATTCCTGCCGCTTCCTGGCGAGGGACACGTTGGCAGGCAGCTAGCATAATCACCAGCCATTTCTGCTGAAAGATTTCCAAACCTAATGTTTCTGGGATTACGCCCAGGATGGCAAAAAAAAGATCGAGCTCTGCTGTCTCTGGTGCTGCAGAAATTGATGCGAGGATATCTGCCAAGAGGCAATCTGAGGCAGGACTGCAGTAGATGTTAACATGCCCTAATTTGTTTCATGCTTATCAAGAATAAGCAAGATGCACTAAATTAACACACCAGAGTTAGGACTCACTAACATGGATGAAGGTGTGCTGGAACTTGTGGAAGGGGAGAGAAAAAGTCACTCCAAAAGGATTTTCCTCATTTCTGATCATTCTCAGAGTGAGTAGAGTCGTAAAGTGTAGGAAATTGCATTTTCTGATGTATTCTAGCATTGTGTAAAGATGTTTCTGTTCCTTAAAACAAGCTAGTAAAGAAAACCCTACAAAGCAGTCTGTATGGTTTTCTTTGGAGGGGGGAGGGGGAAGGTCTCTTTCGGTTTTTGCAAATTGATTTACCTTTTCCTTAGGAGCTTCTCAAAACACTCCTATCAGACTAGGAACAACTTATATTTTCTATAATAAAAAGCTTCTGTCCTGAGCAGTTGCAACCAGACATGCCTCTGGACAGGAGACACACTGCCACTTACTTTCGAACAAGAAGTTGATTGTGAGCCCCTGGAAATAGATATTTGCTACCGTACAATTTATCCAGCAGGAAAGCTGGAGCTTTGAAGGGCAGAAACTAATATTCTATGGCAGGCATCCCTCCAAAGGGTATCCAAAGATTATTAAAAATTAATATCAAGCCTTACAGCGCCATACCATAACACATCTCACTCAAATGTTACTGTGGAGCAACTTGTGAACAGTGTTCGTTTCTCTGCAATTAAATTGCCTGCAGGTAACCCCTGCAACTCTTCCACAAGGCACAGCGCTGCCCAACGTATCTTTAGTATGGGAAAGGAAAAGTATTTTGCCCTGAAACTGCAGAGGGAACAAAAATCACCTGTTTCAACTTCCCAGTTTGTTTGTTTGTTTTCCCTCTTGTAGGAGAGAGCAGGTTTGTGGGCAGAGCTAATACCTTTCATTACACCAGCTGATGCTGCTGGAAACACTAGCCAAGCTCCTGGACTCGGGAGCCATCTTTGGCACCGAGAGAGCAAACAGCAGACAACACCACGAGCCATAAGACGAGAGATACCGCTGGCATGCTAGATATGCAAAGCGGGATGACCACGGCTTGGAGCAGAACCCCGCTAGTTGGTATAACGAGGACACGAAGGACACCGCGATGCTGCCACCACCCGAGTCCCTCAGCAGGAGGGTCTGGTGCAGCCAAAACCTACCCGTGCATGGGTACGGCCACCTTTCACCACCACGAACTTTCTAGCCCCAGCCCTGCCCACATTAAAAGATTTGTCAGGATTATAGATGATGGTTCATACCTGCACCCTATCTCACCCATCTGTAACACTGCATTCTGTAAAAATATCAGATTTCTGACCTCACCCACTGTTTGGCAACAGCAGTGCCATGGATCTTTCACTATAACAGTATCCAACAGGTATCGCGATGTCTCCAGGTACCAAAATGCTACGTAGCTTCTAGAAAAAGAAGCAGGAGCTTTCTACCCCCTCCCTCGCTAAACCACTGGTCCCTTCCAGATCTGACCACAGCCCATCCCTGGTGGGCCTTGCTCCCCCAGGGAGGACCTGTGGTGGGACCTTCCTCGGTCCCATCTATGCCCGGGAAGCCCTGGCAGTGTCCCTTTGGGAGGACATAGTGGATGGAGAACACAGACCAGAGCAGCATTCCTAGCATTAGCAGACACTAACAGAATAGCTTCTGTGCATTTGGTACAGTTAAGAGCAAAGGGCATCTTTTTTATTATTAACTTTTTTTTTTCCAGTTTGTGATCAGGGGAGGCTGCTTCCTCTCAAATCTGGAGTTTAGCAAATATCTATCCCTGAAGAAAATATTACATTGTGTTCTTCAGGCAGACAACCACACCACGCGAACATTACAAGGTACTGTCCGTTCCCTCGTATAAAAATTTGATCAAACGCAGTCATTAAATTTGGAAGCAGTAACGCAACCGAGGCCAGGTCAGGTACATCCTACAGACACCTAATCAGAGAATATGCACTAGCTATAAGGTCTGCGGAGGTAATTCAGCTTTAGGTCACAGTCACAAAATCCAGTACAGGGACTCACAGAAGCTTTGCCTAGACAAACATGGTTGTAACCTACTTGCTCAGAAAAGCAGGTTCTGCCCAACAGCATCACAACAGACTTTCCCATTTCCACCTCACCACAGCCTGGGGAGAAATCCTGCTTTCCAGAGAGCCCCAGGATGGACACAGTAGCATGCCAGACCCATCTGGGACTCACGCAGGCAGGGAGCGCCTGAGAAAAGCAGCCAACTCTTTCCAGAGATTGCAGGATATTTCTATAAGACAAGTTACACATTTTCGCCCCATGACATGCTTTAAGATTTCTTCTTTTAAAGTGCAAACATGAAAAATAAATAACCACAGGAGATCCCCTTGCTGCAAGCGGTTGCAGCACTCGCATCCCCTGCCCTTCCAAGAAGCAAAGATGAATAACGCTCTCTTACCTGTTTTTCTCCACCACCACTCCAGTACGACAGCAAAACAGAAGGCACAGGACGGCTCTAGCATCTGGCAATGGAAAGGCAAACCTGTCCTCTCCCTGCTCCAGGAGGCACTGGCCCTTCCCCGAGGGACCAGGCAGGGAAGGGAGCAGTGCTGGCTCCCACCCCACTGGGGTGGAGATGCTGGCACCTCACTAATCAGCTTCCTACACCCTCAGCCAGCCAGGCTGGGGCTAATTACAGGTATTTCAGGTGCAGCAATAAGAGTAATTACAACAGAAACCCCTGCAGCAGAAGCCTCTCTGGGTTTTAGCTTGATGCACTAAGATGGGAGTGTTTCATAAAACCTCTGAATCGCTGCAAAAACTAAACCTCCCGGGAGGAAAATGTGTCTGGGGACCACCAACGCATTTAATTTCTTCTTCCTCCTGTGCTGTTTGCCTGGGTGCAAAGGGGAGCTTTGGGCAGAGAAAGTTCAGCAAAATCTGTTGCTGGTGGGAGCTGTAGATTCGTGCCACTGCGAATTGTACCGATGCTACAAAGTGTTTTTACAAGTACTTTTGGGTAATTCCATAAAGTGACTGGCAACCGTGCTGCCACCCCTCAGAGAGGCAAAGGACTCGGGAGCACTTTCCTGCAAATGTCTTTGCATTGAAGTAGCTTAGCTGTTTTCAGATATGTCAGTTAAAATTGGGCATGGTGGGTTGATTGCACCAATCTCCGCATCCAGCTGGCTGGCACAGAGCATCAGATACAATATTCTCAGTCCTGGGCAAGAATTACTAGAGAAGTTTATCATGTTCTCCTGGTTTTATTGTTCTAATTTCTTGCCAGAAAGGTTGAACGGCCTTGCTGATGTTGAAATGCACATCAGCTGTGCTTTGCATTTAATAGTCCTGTTGAACACCTACATTTTATAGGTGTTTTAAACACTCATAATTTAATAGTCCTATTTAAACAGATCATTGAATTCCGAAAATAACTTCAAGTTTTACTACAAATTTCTTTTGCCACAGAATGGTAATAGAGATTTTAAAAAAATGAATCCAGTTGCCTGATCCAATATGTGCTGTATTCATTTGGGCACGGAGCTTGTCACAGCTCTTTTTCAGTGCTTAAGTAGTAAAATTTCATTTGGCTTCCTGTAGAGGTTATTTTGCATACTATAAAAAAGACCCTACAACAGGAAAATATTCCTATCTTCAGCATAACTATGCCTTTATCATCTTATTCATTACATCTCTTCCTACCACAATAAATAATTCCTTGCAATTCCCTTCCTTCAAAACTGCAGAGTTTCAGACTGGTGAGTGCTTTATGTTCCCGATCCTTTCCTATTTAGCCAAATTATATGTATTTCACTTTTAGCATCTTCCCAAGAACCAGCTCCTCTGAGCCGTCGTGGCTGGCAGGAGGACTGACCGCAGCTGAGGTGCATCATTACAGCTGATGCTGGGGGTCAAATCCTGCCTCCAAAGGTAGCTGCCTCCGCTTTGAAGCCTCTTGCTTCAAGGAGTTTCTACATCCATCGTGCAGACTGCCTGGGAAATGCACCCAGTCGTATGGGCTGGGAGCTTCTTTCCACTTTGTCTCCCAACAGCTCAGGCTGGATCATTTAGTCCAATTTAATCGCCCATTTCAGTGTCTACGTACAAACCATGTTAGCCTGGTTCTACCAACACCCGTTTATCATCGTTCACAGTTCTCCTGAGGACAATTTTAGGCTACATCTACCTTCACTTTTTTGACATACCTTTAAATGAAGTATTGTCTAAGTTCAGTTGACTTTCTCATTCTTGTAGAGATGAAGAAGAGACCTGATCATTGCTCTTGCCTAGTAGATGTTTTCCCAAGCACTGTTTTTTCTCAAAATCACATTATATACTCTTCGGAGGATCTGACCTTGCTAGATGAAAAGGTCTCCACATCTAGCTTCTGCTGAATCCAGGGAGAGCAGAGCTGACTTCATCTGTCTCATGACCAAACTCCAATTAAACTCCTGACGACATCATTGTTTCATGAGAAATTTTCATGTTACCTCTAGTGTTGCTGCGGGTGATTTTGCACACCGTATTTACTCATCCAACCTGTCGTAGAGGAGTGTATTTGAACTCAGGCAACAGCCCACCTTGCCCAGCGGACAGCAGAGCCAACTGGGACAACATCTGGAGGCTACACTTCTCTTATCCACCTGAATTACTGCCTTTCTAATGCTCCGGGGTGCTACAGTGCAGGCTTTTCAGATGTACAAAGTGCTAAATATTGGGTTTACTGTGAAGCTTACATACAGCTATAAGTCTGTGTAATAGTTACAGGTATTCTGAAACACTAAGACTTCACCTTCAGAGAGCATACTTACAAACAATATGTCATCTATTACTGTGTTTTCTTTGGCATCCAGAGAAATTACTGTAAGTAGAAACATTTTACTTGCATTTGATCTCATTTCTGTATTTCAGGTCTATACAAGCTTTTAAACGCAAAACAGATGATCTAGCCCTTGGGCGTATAAATAGTCTCCTTGGTTTTATTGAGATTACATGAGTCCACAAACTGCAAGAGTATGAACCTGCAGGACCCTTGTGTAACATAAAATTACAGTTTTAGGAGGCCAGAGATTTAAAGCAAGTGAAGGTCTCCTATAGTATCTGTACTTTGAAATGCGTAGTGCAAGCAGGTGAGAAAAGTATTTGACATAACGCATGAAGCTTTACAGTGCTGCATTGTCAACATTAAGTGAATCCCAGCATCTTACTACTAAGGTAAATTCTTTATGTATTTCTTTTATTTATAAGACTACCTACAGAGCTTATCTAGCCTATTGGAAAGCTGAAAAACTTGAAACAGGCAATAAAGGGAATCAAAATATATTCAGCTCTATGTAAATTAGATATTCCTAATGCATTCTTTTTTCCCGTGCAATTTAGTAAATTAGTTTACATTGTCTGACAAGTTGTCCTGGAAAACGTAAAAGCTCAGATTAATTTTAGCTTTGGAGAAATGATAATTCAATATTTGCTTATTTACATCCACCCACACTAGAATGAAGAGCCATATCTTCTATGCCATGTCATAAATATCAATACCAACATGTTAAACCTCCTCCTCCTTTCCCACTGAATTAAGAGAAGCAGCGGATGCCACGCGGTGAGGAATTGCCTGTGCAGGATGGATCCTCACCTGCTGCGTCAGAAACCTGACCGGGAAATGCCTGAGCTACCACTCACAATTAGCTTTAACTCCCATGTGTTGTCTCAGAAGCATGTTAGTCTGCTCTCTCTCTTCACAGTTAATAGCACCAAGTTTTATTTTTTACCCCGTGGTGTTTACATATAGGCATTTCAGTGCATTGCCTTCTGATGGATAGCTCTGTAACGATGCATACAACATTTAAGTGGTCTGTTTGTAAGCAGAAGAAAATGAAAAAGCCTCATGGGCTATTTCTGCCCTGTACTGAGCTGATGTACAGTTTAGCATCAGGTGTAAAGATAACACACTGTGTAAGCCAGTCTTGAGGGAAGTATCGCTAAAGGAAGACAGACAGAATTTGCTCTCAAAAGAGCTTTGATGCTAAATACATACAACTAGCCCCTCCAAACTAAATCTCTGCCTCTTACAACTACTATGTTAGGAATGCAAAAAAAAAAAAAAAAAAAATCCATCTGAGAATAACTACTTCAGTCCTCCGACCTTTGTCAGAGCCAGGATTGGTCCCCACAGCATTTCCTGGATGACTTCATAGGAATCTAGCAAGCTGCCTGTACTGCACCCGACAAAAGCTGTGAGATTTTACATGTTGACAAACAGCTGAACTCTTGGCTGCGGGAGCCCTACATTGATCTGCTTACTATTCAAGGGCTTGTATTTAGAGGAGCTGAAATGCCTGCTGAATACCGAAGCTGAAAAGCCCCGTAGGGTTACCCCATGAACCGTAGCCACGTTTTTTTTCCAATAATTGCAGAGCAAAAAGAAAAGGGCAGTTAAACCTAGAGAAATTCTGCCACAGCAGCATGACCACTGCTCAGCAGAGCCCTCCGAATCCTCAGGCATCTTTAGCAAACACCGTTTTAAATTGTTAGCACACGAAGGCGATTCTCTCCTTTCTGAGCCTACAATGTAACACAGCCTTAAATTTTGGTTTCCCTAATAAACTTACTGCAGCTCTGTCTGAGGACGTTAGGAATCGCATCTGCTAATCTGTATTTGTTCAAGCCTCCTTATCTAAAGGAAAAAGTGCTGCTTGATTTAAGATTCCTTGAGGAAATCTGCTTGTACATCTCTGGCTGGCAAGTAAAACAAACAGCATCCATGTCCCAGTAGGCATCCGCCACCCCCCCCGACATGTCTTCATTTAATTAGTTCTAAGAAAGCCGTCTATCCAAAAGCTGACAAAGCTGCACAAGAGGAACGCTTAAGTATGTATTTAGAAAATGAAATACATTACCAGCCGCATTGTGAAGTTTCTGAGTCACCTGCAGGGAAACAAGGCAGAAATCCGACGTTCACACACTACTCCTGACTGTACCGGCGCCCAGGCTGGCTCCTACAGAATAGCAGACGAGAGCGAAGCTGCAAACCTTTGAGTTGAGCTCACTCTATAGGCATCAGAAAAACCTCAAAGAAAAAAAAAAAAAAAAAAGAGCCAGAGCGGGAGCGAGCAGCCCACAGACAGCAAGATGAGAAACTTCTGGCAAGTCTCCAGCGCAGGAATGAATTTGCTGTCATTCAGAGACGTATAGCGATGGAAATGAAGGGAAACTTGAATTTACAGGCGGATTTGGATCCTGCTCTAATCGTTCTGCAAAGATGTGCAGGGTGCAGCTCAGCTCATTTTACAAGACTCAACCAGAAACAATGCTGGATCAAAAATTAAATAGCATGGTAGGTATATATACAGATGCACAAACATACATACATACATATATATAAGCCCAGGTGCCAGCACAAACTTCGATGGCTCATTCCATCAGCTATTTGCTGTGAATTTTATTAAACCCAGCACAGGGGTACAGTGGCAACTCAAATTCCTGTTATGTATCAAAGTGGATTCACAGGCTTTTATAATGCTCTTTAGGCACATAAACAAATTTGTTTAGGTTTCTTCTAGTATTGCCAGGAAGCTAAAACACATTTTACAGAGATAATTCAGATGTTTTCAAGCGTGTGGCAAAAGTGTCAGCACACTGAGACTAAACTTGTCCAAACATTTATGCCTTTTCAGCCAACGGAAGGAAAATAAACAAGTCCGTAGTTGAAATAATAAGCGAGAAACATTGCTAGCTGCAAATATTTCATAGGTCAAAAGAGTCCATAAGGCATAAGCAACCATGATCACTAAGGAAGCATTTAAATCTGAATTTGTGTAAAATGCAAAAAATTGGTGGTTTTTAAATGCTAATAGTCAATATGGTTAATTTGGGTATTTTGCACTGAACCCTGGCTCCAGCACATCTCAGGGATGTGCAGTCTGCTGTGTTTAGATATTTTGCAGCCGTGTATGCAAAGTGAATGTCAACTCATGACAAATTTGTAAATAAACACTTTCTTGGCATGAAAAGGGAAAAAGAGGCTCCACACAGTGTGGGTTACACGGCGTAACTGAATTCAGCTTCTTTTATTCCCTACCCTGATAATGCACTCATTTAAAATCTGGTTACAAGTTCAGACAGTGTCTTGGTAAATATAGCTCCTAATAATTACAGCTCTCCAAATTAGAAGTAAGGTTCCTGTAGATTTGGATTGCTTTTAATTTAGCTAACAAAGAAGAGTAAGAAGTCAAGCTAAGCTAAATAACTGGAGGGATTCTTTATTGCTTGTTTTCTTCCTATTAATAAATCAGTCCTCTGTGGGAAGAAAATCAAACAGTAACAAACAAACAAGAATTCATTAGTGACACAGAAGGCGATGCCAAGGAAGGCAGAAGAGCTCCATGACAAAGAGCAAAATATTTGCCGCCTATTTTTGGATATATAGAAGCAGAACCATCCCTAACGTCAGCGACGCTACAACATTTGGTTTATCTCCAGTTTTCAGCTCCAGCCCTGCAGATGGAGCAGCCAAGAGGCGCCAGCTGTGCCCAGCTGTGTCGGTGTCAACTGCAGCAAGGCACCGTATGGCCACCGGAGCCCGGGCTGGCCCCACCGCCCCCGCGCTGGGAACGCGGCTGCCTTTGGTAATCACCGGCCACGTCCATCTGCCGTCCGGATAAGCACAAAGGCGTTTTTCGAATAATCCCATTGCTCTTCTCTTGTACGCGCTTCCCTTTGCCTCCAAAGACAGTGGCACGCTGCAGCTGGATGGGAGCTCCGAGCAAATGCCTTCCTGGCTGGGGGGGGCTGCAGATCCTGGGGCTGGCTGGGTCTTTTTTGCTCCGGATCTCAGATCATTTCTTCCCCACGGACACACAGACTGTGAAGGCAAGCCGATGCCACGGGTGGGTTCGGAAGGAGGAGGTTTCCTGGCGGTGGCTGAGCGACCAACCCACTGCAACACAGCTCCCAAAATATAAGCTGAAAACTCTGGCCAAAACTTACTCTCTGGTTTGCATTGCAGATTTGCATTTCTTACCAGGGAATACGGGCATTTATAGTGGCAGATAACCTGTCTTTGAACAGCACCATTAGTACAAGCTAAAGGGGGTATCTCTAACGAAGTAGGGAAGGTCAGGCATTTCAGGACATGAAGAAATTGGCCCAGGCACTATTAGTGTTGAAGGCAAAAGCAGTGATTTAGAGACTGCGTGTACCATCGTGTTCAGGTTGATACTGGACGCTTTGTCTAAACCTGTTGGTGAACTCCACTTTGATCACGGGGCTGATGGCTTTTTCTGCCTCCAAGTTGGACTGAAATTACCAAGCAAACCGCGGGCTGACAACACGCCACGTAGGAAACTGAAGATCGCTGCGGAGGCAGACGGAGCATCGTTGGGATGGCTGAAACCTGGCTCAAAACTGCGCTTCGTCTCCAGGTCGGATGGGTTCGGGGCAGAGCCCGGGATGCTGTAGCGGGGCGAGCGGTCTCCTCGCCTGCCTCGTCCACCAGCACAGGCACCCGCCGGCTTTTCGGCTGGGGATCTTCTTGCTGGCAGCAAGTAGGAAGCAGAACAAAGTTTGAATTCCCAAGGCCAGACTGAGCTTGCAGCGCTTGAATTTAGAGCAAGCCTGCTTTGACTTGCACACAAAGCAGCAGCAAAGCCCCGCTCCCATATTTATTAATAAATCAATAACAAAGAGAAAGGTACCGGCAAGCACCCACCCTGGGAACAGGCCCCTGAGATGGGAACGGCCGGGCAGGCGGGGGAGAGCGTCTGGCTTTTCACACCTGCTTGGGTTTGTGTTTTTTACCATGAATCCATGCTGACGTTCTAACAATTCCTCCGTGCTCTCATTTACACCCACTTTCTTATCCACATTTCCCCAAGTTTCTCCCCAGATTCTTTTTTTCAGTTTGGAATTCCCTGAATTTAACCCATCTTTTGCTGGAATATTTTTTTGTGGTGAGTTTGCTTTTCCATGCATCTTCATTTAGAATCACCTGAGAAGTATTTTCACTGGCAGCATTGACTTGCATCACACTTCCCACATCTTATTTTAATTTTCCCACCCTAACCATAAGCAAGAGCTGCACTTGCTCACTCAGACTCTCCCTGATTTTCCCCATGTAGCACCAGCAGCTCCCCCCAACCCTTCTTGCTGCCACGGGAGGAAAGGACCTAAAGACTGAAGCAGCCAGTTTCACCATCTAGCAAGCAACTTCGCCAAAAATTAAGAAAATGCATCAGGGCTATAAAAAGGGACGAACTCTCTGATTGCATGGAGGAAGTGAAACCTGGGAGACCCGGGAAAGGTAGGATCGTGTATCTTATTCCACCAGTTCCCTGCCTCTACTGGCGCCCCATGCTCCTGTGGCACAGTGATTTTTTTCAAGGATTGTAACACTTTGGTCTAACTCATGTCTGTGGGCTCAATACAGAGGCACCTGGGTGAGGCTTAACGGCTGTGATGAAGAAAAGGTCAGACCAGATGATCAATGGTCCTTTCTAAGGATTGAGATTAAAAAGAAACTCCTGCCGCTTGCAGGATTTAACCTGTGGAGTAATTACACCATGGGAAAATATTCCTGGGCTTTGTGCAAGAGTCCGTCAATTTGAAAGCATCCCCCCCGAAACGACAGCTCCACACCTGGGGGACAGCCAGGGACAAAAGCTGTCCCAGCGCAAACAGCTCCGGATTTTGCAGAACTCACTCACAAAGTTACTGCTTTGCACCACAAGACTTTTCCATGTGCGGTCCCTGACATCCGAGATCCAGCCGTGAAGACCCAGCAAGGCCGCGCGATGAACGCGAGTAAATACTTGGAAAGTATCCTGTCCTCAGCAACATTCCCTATTGCTACATTTGTGCATTTAGAATACCCATTTCTGTCAAATATTTTGGCATATGAAAAGAAACACGCGCTTTTTTGACTGGGAAGATGCTGAAGCTGTTGTAACCTGTTAGAGTTATGAGCTCTGAGGGGCTGGGCAGAGGGAAGAGTGGTAGCAGAGAGCCAGCATGTGAATATTAGCTATACAACGGATTTTCCTGAGCTGGATTCTGTCTAAATTACATATTGCACCGAAAGTCTGAAATGTATAACATGCTCAGTAGATTTTTTTTTTTTTTTAATTTGTCCTCTGTCTCCCTGTGACTGAAGAGAGATCATTACCAATAAGTAATGAAAGTTGCCGAGCTGATGAAGCATGTTTTGCTCGGAGCTAATGTCATTTGAGGTTGGGGTTTTTTTCGCTGTTTTTCTATTTGCTGTCTGACAGCCTGCTGTGCACATCACTTCTCTTAACCAGTGTCTCCCAACAACCACACCAGCACAGCCATAACTTCCAGCTCCAACACTTCTTCATTTAGCTTGACACACAATTATTTTTCTCACAGCAAAGACAGAACTCAAAACACCTTGGCCCGAAACAGCTTTCAGGGCTCTGTTACACATCTTTTCTGTGTGCCCAAGGTTTTTTTCCTCAGAGCATTGGATTTCTGCCTTTAGAGGCTTCACAAAGTTCCTTTCAATTTATAATAGCAGATGATTGACTGAAAACCTCTCTCCCTTCTTTGAGCAGTTTTGCAGAGAGCAATATCATTTATATAAATTTATATAGCAGAATTTATATAAATAACAACTGAAAATGAGTCATTTGCACTTCTCCCATGCTGTCAAAACCCAGTTCCAGGGCCAAAAAGTTACGGTCGGCTGGTACCAGGGGCTTGGGGGAGAGCTGTGGAGGGGAGCACCGGACCCTTTCCCCAGGACACCCCGAGGACATTGTACAGCCCCCCCCCCAGCTTCCTTAGCACCAGTGACAGCATTTCCAAATTCAGTCTTTGGTTTACATTTTGATTTCCAGGCATGCTCATTTTTTATAAAAACACAAGTTATGTCCATAAAAAGGTGCTTATCTAATCTGGATAATATTGGTTAGAGAAAAATTTAATTTTTCACTCAAATAACAAGATCACTAGAAAGCTGCTCTTTGAGCCAAGTGCCTTATCAAGATCCCAGATGTCATTTCTATCATTTGCCTATGCAGAAAAGAGAGAAACAAGGTTTTTGGCAGAGCTGCAGCTGCCCTGACCCACCCGCGCTTGCCCCCATGCCTGCTGCACTACAGTCAGCTCGGTTTTACACACTCTGTTAGAAGGGTATGGGTTTAGCCAGATTTTGTTCATAATCACTTTTTCACATACTAAAATAATAAAAAAAAAAAAACAGAAGAAGAAAGAAATAGCAAAGTAAACAGCAATCTTGCAACCATCTGCCTACCGCAGATGAGCCAGGTCGTGCACAAATCCACGTGCAGAGAGGGAAAAGGACTTTCCTCTGCTCCGCCGTGATAAAACTGGGTGGCTCACCGTGGAAGCGAGTTTTTGCCTGGACATCAGCCCCAAAATTTTATGCAGCTGATGATGCTTGTTGCTTCTTCCTCCAGATGTAGGACCTGAAGAGGTGCATTGGCAGCTGCCTGAGGCTGGGACCAGTGGGACTGATGGGTCCTCCCTGTCCCCGGGTTGGGGACCGATGGATCCCCCATCCTCGGGACCCCATTGCAGCACCCACATCCTCCTGGCAGACCCTGCATACCCCATGGCTGCAAGATCAGAGAGAGGGATCCCCCGTCAGACTTTGCAGCAAAATACAGTTACACAAAACCTATGGTGGCAACTTTTACTAATCTGTCCTAGACAAGATTATGGAAGAAAAGAAACGTGGATTTTCTACTTAAAGAAAGGAAGCCCTGGGTATCTTGGAATAATTAATAAGCTGAATTACTCTATCTGTAAGATAATAAGGCACCATTAGAAAAAGATCCGATTTTTATTATCCAATTTTTATCAGAAATTAAAATTAACTGCGGTTTAATATAATTCAAAGTCGGCTAATTATAGCTCAGGCAAGGAGGATCTATCTTCTAGGAACATATCAGCTGCAGGACGAACTGCCTCCCCTCCCTGTGCCCTCCCTCCAGCCCTGCCTGGGGGTCCCGGGGGCTTTTGCACACTCAGAGCCCCTCGCAGGTAAGGGGACCACCATCCATGCAGGGCAGCAATAGTTCTCCTTTCTATCTACAGCAAATCTAGGTTTTAAGAGCATTTTTGATTTCACAATCAACTGTGTGAATTAGGAAATAAACATTCACCTATTCCTGCAAACGAAGCCTGAGCACTGCTGTTTGACAGCCACTGCAAAGATGATGATTTTTTTTTTAATGCCCGGTTTGTTTAAAGGAGAATCACTGAGAAAGGTGATGGATTTTCTCTGCCCTGCAGTCACCATGGGGGTAAGACATTGTCCAGATGCTGCAGATGATGCCTTGCAAGAGTTAAGCTTGCCACATTATACCCCGATTAAAAAAAAAAAAAAAAGAGAGAAAATCCAGCTCAAACGTTACCTCTTTAAGTCTTTTTCAAGAAAGTTTGCAAGCCACAGCAAGACACTGTGAAAGACTCCCCAGCAGGCTGCACGATTGCCTCCCACCATGCCACACAAAAGGTACACGCGTGTCTGCTCTCAGCCAGAAACCCTGATTTTTGAGCACAAAATAAAGCTGGAAAGATTGACGGTTCCTGCATCGGGCAGCACATTCCTCAGTTCATTCCCAAGTCTGGTGCCAAGAGGAGAAAAATCAACCCTTGGTCCTTCTTCAGGCCTCCAAAACGCAGTTGTCCATGAAGTTACTTGGTCTCCTGTGCTTCAGCTCCTCTTCCTCACCTCTCCACGCAGGAAAACCCTCTCTGCTCTCCCTGGGAGCCACGGTTGCCCTTTCCCACGCTCCCAAGAGCTGACAGCCCAGCAGCACGACCACGGCAAGAATTTGATGGATGGCCTTGGGACAGCAGATGGAAAGGGAGAAGAGCTGGTTCCCGCTCGGTGCCTGGTAGAGCAGGAAGGATGCAAACAGCTATAGCTGTGAAAGCGAGGGTCTGTGCAAGTTGCTGGTATCCAATCTGCTTAATTCCTATTTGCTTCTTTAAATAATGAGGGCTCTCTGCCCAGCTAGCAGATTTTAAGGCAGCCAGTCAGCCAAAGCCCAGGAGCTCCTGCATTCCTGTGTCTCACCCAAAACTGCCTGTGAACCCTCTTGTAAATAGCCTTAAACCCAGGAATTAAATCAACAAAGCTAAAGGAGTATTTTTCTCACCCAACTAATTAGTCGGATGAGAGATACGCAATGTGGTCTAGAGAGCTAGCGCTAAATATACATGCAGCCATACATGTATATACACATAATTTAACTAGGGACAATATGGTTTAACCAGCTTTTTCCAAAGAAGCAGTCCCCGTCTGCTGAAGCGAACTGCATTTGTACTGCGTTTTACAAGCCGTGGTGCTTCGGCCCTCGCTGCCGGGGCAGGGCTGGAGCAGGGTGGTCCAGCTGGAGCAGGATGCTCCTCGACATCCCCAGCTCTCGGGGCAAGATCCAGGCACATCTCACGCCTCTTCTCCAGGGTGTATCTGCAGTACAGGCAACTCCTCCTGAGCCACAGCCGGGGCAATCTGTCACCTATCGTAGAAAAAGGATTTGTGAGGTCTGTCCTTGACATCATCAGACAGGACGCGTGCCATATATGCTGCGTCAATACATCTTCACAAGCCTGTGAGGCTATGTGTTGAATTGTTTTAGGCTTTTGACCAGCACTGGACCTAAGAAGCAGTCTTTCACTGTAATCTGGTTTTAAGAGCCTTGAAAGGCTGGCTAAAATGCGCTTACTGTATACTGAAGAAATTGTATCCTATAAATAGCATATTAATCATTTATGGCAATCAGCTATGGCTTGAGATTTTAAGCTCTACACTCCCTGAATGCCAATGGAAAAGAAGAGCAAAGCTGGCTCCCTCTGCTCAAATCTCATACCTCTGGGGAGCTAATTAGCGTGGAAACACTTGCTGGAAATTTTCAGCAATCTCTTAGTACTGTATCTGTTTGGGATTTCGACTCTTAGATACTACAGCCAAACAAAAGCTACTGGACGGCTCTAACAGCCTTTGCCAAATTTCAAGAAACAGACTTTAATATACTTAAGAATGCAATTATTGAACTGTCTAATTCAAATATTGTACTAAGCAGAAGTTGTCTCATCCTGCCCGCACTCAGTCGCTTCCAGACATATTTATCCAACAGAAAACGAATCCTGGATGCTGTTTGCTGCGGCGTTATCACACGGGGGTATCTGTACGAATCTCTAACTCCTTTCAAAAAGGCTGGTTTCATTTTAAGCCTGGAAAATGCAATTTCCTAGCATCCACGAAGAGGCCGGTATCATCTCCCATTTTGCCAGGGGAAGGGGATGGCGGGGACCGAGCGGTACGTACAAAACCCCACCTTCTCTGATAGGATGCGATGTGCCCAGGCTGCCCAGCCCCAAGCCCAGCTGCCCCAGGACTCACCGCTTTCAGACCTTAGATCTTGCTTCAGGTGTCCCTGTCTGGATGAAACAGAGAATTTACCTATTTCATGCATAAGATGGAAGCATCTGTGTATCTGAATAAGATTTTATGATTAAACAATTACTTTAAAATAAAACCATTCCATATAGAAATGCCCAGCAAATACTGGATTTAGACGTGAAAGCACCTGGAGATGGCTTTGCCTGCTCCCATCTACATCAGCAGGTAACTTCGGTGCCTGCATTTTGGTGGTGTGAAATTCCCCCTTCAGTTTGGTAGATTACTAAAACCCAATGTTAAAAAAAAAAAATGTAATGGCTTAAGTGGGAACTGGTTTTATTTTCTCCAAAGACACGGAGCTAGAATTTACTGTATAAAAGCAGAGGTAAGTGGCTTCAGCCATAATTTGCAGCTCCCCACTGGCTCTGTTTGGGAGCTCAGACTGATTGATGTGCATGTAAAGATTTACAATGCAAAATAAAGAATAACTGATTAAAGTGGAATCCACAGCATTTCAGGACCTTAATGAGTTGTTGGAGAAAATTAATTTCCATGTTTAATATATGCAGACACTATGAGGAAATCTTAGAATTTAATTAATCACAGCATAAAAAAGTTATTGGATATAATTGTAAGTAAATACTGCTTAATTATTCTTCTAATACCATGGCTAATTTAGAAGTCATTTCCCCTGATACTGTTCCTGGTTCCGTCTGCTATGTATTATTGGTCCAGCTATAGTCTCCACTTTTGTTGAAATAATGGTACATTTTCAACTTCTCCGTTCTAAAACCAACAAATTTGTAGCACAACCCCCGCTCACAATCCCAGAGCAGAGCCGTATGGTGCAAAGCCCAGCCTGCCTAGGAAAAAAGCAGAAATAATGTGCAGAAAAAGCAGATTCACATTAATATCTCCTTAAACTCCGTGCTGTCATTCCTATCCCTTTTATTAGCTGTCATTTGTAATTAACTAGCCTGCCCAAGACCTATTTCAGCTATACTTCCCCTTTCTGATTTTATTGTGAATGCTGCTCTATTTAAAGCTTCACAGTGCATATTTTTTTCATTCAAGAGGCTTGCAGAGCAACGATCAACAGCACTTTGAGTGAATGATATATTTTAGAAACTCATTTATCTCAAAAATGTTTATTTTGAATGTCCTTGCACTGTGCAAGCCAAGTGGAAGCACTTGGAAAGTATGACATTTGTCTTTCCATAGGCTGCTCGGCAAGATGCCCTTGCTCGTTGAAAGCGCAATCCCGACTGACTCCCATAGAGCTTAGATGAAATCCAGACATCGCATGTCAGTCTGCAGTAGGAATGAATGGAAAAAATTCAAAATACTGTCCTGTTTCCTACCGACACGATTTCAGTTCTTTAAAACGCCCCTTCCAAGCCTATACCTTCAGGAGTACTGGGATTACAGCCAGCTGAAACACCAAAGCTTTGCAAGGGACCATGACATCTTATGTGTGGGTAAATGCTAGCGTTGCATTAATAAAAAGCTTTGGGGGCTTGGCTGCTGTTGAGAGACAAAGCCCTGGAATAACTGAGTACATACATCACTGTACACATATGTAGGTGTCCATTGCTGTTTAGGGCAGGTCTGCTCATTGGCACTATTGCTTTAGTAATACCAACCGAAGTCCATCACCCTTTCTGAATCTTGAGCCAAAATTCACCCAGAAAAATTAATCATCTCATTTAAACACTAAACCCTTCTGTTGGAGAGCAAACAGTAAAAAAAGTCATTACGTTGCCTATGTCAGCCCCCTTCTCAGGCCAGCCCTGAGGGTGCAAGTGCGGGGGGAGATGCTCTTCCAGGGGGATGGGAGCTGCTTTTCTGCTGCCTTGCAATTTCTCATGGTTTTGCTCCAGTTAATTACGGTTTTTAATTAGTCATTAGTGGTGCCTGGGGAATAAGATAAATGGTCTCTTCTGATTTATAAAATTTAAAAGATTGCATCAGTCTAAACAAAGTAAAACCTTGGATTATCACTAATTGCGCCTGGACCCGACTGATGCGCTGCTGCAGGAGCCTGGATGGCATCGACGAGGAGCCTCCTCCAAAACGCGCACCACGACAAGGAGCTCCGCTGCCGGCATGGTATTCAAGACACACAGGCAAATCCCCAAAAATAAGGAGCGGGGGGAGATTTATCTGCATTCCCTGGAGCACATGGCAAGTAGCAGAGCTCGTACCCTGCAAACGGGCCCCCGTGCGCTGCGGGATTCGGCCGCAGCTCCGCGGTCCAGCAAAGATCTCAACGCCGGCATAGCAGCAGGCACCAGCTTTGCAAATTGTCCTGGTGGCAACGTGTAACTAAACCATAAAGAACCACTGGAGGCTATCACAGAAATCCACTGGGCAGGAAAGGCAGTGCCAGCAATGTCCCTCTTTGCAGCAGGATGTTGCTATATTTTCTTTTTTTTTTTTTTTTAATATAGACATCAGCGTCTGCCAAAGCCAATTTAACACGGTTCACAAGAACTCTGTGATCAATACCAGCACTTAACATATAGGATGGTTACACTAGAAATAAAACAATTTGGAATAGGAAAAATAAAATAAACCAATGTTTTCCTTTGAAATATCAAAATGAAACTTCCTGCGTAGAATTTTTCCCAACCAGAAGCATTCAACCAAAATTCATAGGAACTCATAAAATACTTCCCTTGATCCACACCTCCCTTTTTTCTGGCCAAGGAACAGCAGCCAAAACATTTGCTGCAGTTCTACCGGCTGCCCGACAGGTTTTGACGTTACATGGACAATTTAACCATTTTCTCCTTGGGAGATTGCTCAGGTGACACTGAGGTACAGGGGGACCTGACACTACTGACCTATATGAAATACAGCATTCATGTCAGGAATAAAATTAATTTAAACAGAAATGTACCATTTGTACCCACACTGTGCCTTCACGTGCATTTTTCAAATAATGAAGGACTCGGGCGCCGCTTCCCACAACCAATGCGCTGATGTGAGACTCCCATTCCAAGGCTCGGATTTTGTGGGAAGCACGTCCGTGGTGTGAGGAAGAGGGACAGGCTTGTCTCCTGCCCAGCCCCAAGCATCCCACAACACCATCACTTACCAGCATCTCTCGTCCATCCTCCCCTAGTGACCCTTCTCACGTGCATCAGAAACAGCTTCGGGGGGGAGAAAAACCCCTCAAGTTGCAAATGTTACAGAATAGAGAGAGCCTTGCCTTAAACAAGAACTTTGCAGACAGGCTTGCGAAATCAATAGCACAGATGTTGTAGCCACAAGTAAGAAAATGACACTTCATTAACATGAATTTTTATTTTTTTTTTTACTAAATTCAATGTAATCTACTTCAGATAGAAAAAAAAAAAAAAATCTGCCACTTTTAGATCATTTTGTCTCTGCCAAGGACTATCTGAAAAAAGCAAGTCCTGTGAGGATGCAAAGCCCCTCCTCTTGCAAACAGGATGGCAACTGCCCTACTATTTTTTAATTCATGTATAAAAGGCAAATTCCTCCACACGTTCCTATAGACAGCTGCACCTGAGTACAACTCAGGCCTTGCACCTGAGTAATTAGGACCTAAACACGTTCTCCTTGCTCATCCTAAGAGCAGAGAGTTCAGAATATTGCAGTAAAGGCTGGTTCTTGCAGCACACGTGGGTCTGGTTCAGAGACCGACTTTGGGTTCACGCTGTGACCGTTGCACTAAACTCACAGAAAATATTGCACCTTGCAAAGCACAGAATCCAGCTTAAACTGCCATGGGTAGAGAAAAGCAGGGTTTTTTCCTCCCAGTACCAAAAAGCAGCTGCAGATTCCCACCAGTCAGGCAGGAATAAGAGGAATAATTCCATTGGACTTACAACTTTTGCTACGAAACGAGCAGCGGAGCTGCCGCAGCCCAGCACGCCTGCAGAGCTGATGCTCCTCTTCCACACAAAATAGTGCAAAACCCTACAGAGGATTTTGTGGCTTCATTCCTTTTATTCTAGCTGGCTTTTCTACCTACAGCTACCCTGCCCGAAGAGAAAGGACACGTTTGCACACTATGCTCACGTGTTTTTTCATCTCTAGCCAGAAAGGTACTTTTGCAGAAGTCAAACTGAGGTTGAGGAGGAGAGAATCGCTGCATCATCCCAATATTTTCACCAGCTAAAGTATTTCACACATCAACTGGGGGATTTCACAGGACTATGTAGCAGGCTGCCAACAGCAAGCCCAAAATTAAAACAATTTAACTTTCAAAGGCTTCAGCCTGAAGAAAAACATAATCTTATTTGTATTGAATGAATTTATTTTTTGAAATTAACTTTGTTGAAGGCAGCTTTTTTCCAAGACTTCTCTGATAAAGGGCACCAACCACTATATAAATATAAATTATCCAATTTAAAAAGCCTGTCTTTCAGCTCAAAGAAGCGCCATGACTACTCGGTAATTCCCCAAGGTGAGGAGGGGAATATAATGCACCGGCTGATATATAATAGCTGTCTCACATGTGAAGAGTAAAGAGCCATTTATGGAATTTTAGCATGCAGGAAGACTAACATGTCTATTAAAAGAAAAACGCGAACTCTGGGTCTCTCATCAGGGACTCATTTAAATGCAATTTTGCTAAATTAGCTGCACTAAGGAGCCAATGGAGGAAGGCTAACTGTAAACCCAGATAAAATAGTACTTCTTTGGTAATAGCAATTCATATTAAAGGACTCCAGTGGATAATAAGTCATTACTAGGTAAACATTTTTTTAATCCAGTATATCCTAAAACAAGCCCAGAACTCAGCACTTCATACTGTTATCTGGTAAACTGAGGTTTTACACATTTCATTAAAGAATTCCAAATGCATCATTTATATCTAAGCCATGAAGGGAAAGAAACTGGGACCTGTTAGTCTGATCTCAAATATACATGAGGCTTCAAAAGAGATTTTAAAAAGCAAGAAAGGCTGGAAAATAGGACATAAAGCAACACGGGTTTACCAAATGACACTAGATTAGCACAGTACATTCCTTTGATAGATTATTGCTTATACAGAAGAAGTGTCTGTCCTGATAAGGGTAAGCGGGATGGAAAAGTTTTTTCCTCGAATCCTTACAGTACATAATAATTTGCTGCCATCCACCTGTTTGTGGAGGACCTGATGTAAAATCCTCCCCTTCGCCCAGCTCATCCCAGGGTCTGCAGTGATGGTTATCAGCTGCCTCATATCGATATGCCTCCAAAACGATGGCAGCAGGGAGAAGGCGTGTGCTAAGAAATAACCAATAGTGGAAATATCCCATTTAAAACAATGCCATGGGAAGCGCTCTGTGCAAGACAGGCAGAGAAAATCCTTGGGGAGGAAGGAGCTGTCGCCCGCTGGCAAGTATTGTGAGATGCTTCAGGGAAACGAAAGCGATATGCCCTAATGCCCACTGGAATGTAATTTATTTTAATTGGTTTACACTCAAGACCATTGGCATACTATCCATAATTAAAAGCAAGATGATGGAGGAACTCTTTGCAGGATGCAAGGGCGGGATGGAAAATCATCAGAGCCAAAGGAGCAAAAGGGAGAATGGAGCTTTCCAGAGGGTGTCCCAGCAAGGAAACGCCATCTCCTCGTGACTCAGCCTGCCTGAAGCCAAAATCCTCTGTACTGGCCCAGCAACGCTGCCTAGGTGGGATGCGTGGGGTGGGCAGGGAGGTTCACGCCTGGGTTCTCCAGCTCCGGGACATGAGTGGGGTTTCACCCCCTTTGGGCAGGATGTCCTACACGTTTGGGCTACAACCCAAAGGGGTGTTGGAAGCTCACACAGACATAACCCAGATCAGGGAGTGGGAGAAGGGTGGTGGCACGTCCCTCCAGCATCCCCAGCTGCTGCTCCAGCAGAACAGGGAGGCTGGGCATCTCCTAGCCACCACCTAAAATTCAGAATACCATGAATTTCCATTCATACTTCACATGTAGATTCATTATTCCCAAGCAAGGCTTCTTCAAGCTGATCTGCCGATGCTCACGTAGCCGGTGCCGCTCAGCGGGCTGGGGGCTGGCAGCTACGGGGAAGCACCAGTGAAACAAAACCAAGATGACAACCACAGTCCAACAGTATTCTTCCCCAAAATACCGGTCTGCAGGTTTGCCTTCATTTCTAGCCTGCAGACACCTGCACAACCTTGGACCTGCTCTGTGTGAAAAAGGGACACCGAGAGGTGAAGCACACAGAAGGACACGGGACTTCCCCGTCTGCCCGAGCACAGAAAGTCCCGACCCCAAATCCTATGATCTCAAGATATTTTTATGGGAAAGGACATGCATATTCAAGCCCTTCCATGTGTTTTCTGAAATAGGGCTCTAAAAACAAGCTTTCACATTTCCTGACTGCTGTGCATTTCAATTGTATTTATAATATATTGGATTTCACTCTTAAGAGAACATTTCCTCTAGTGCTATAAAAACATTCCCCTCATTACTTTCTGAAATTTAAAGATGGCAACACTTGGAGACAAAAAGGTTTTTTCAAAGCACTGGGCAGTTACTAATGATAATCATAAAAGATTAAATTTTCAACATAATTAGCCAGTGACAGGTCAATAAAATTCCTAGGCCAGATGGCTTCTTAATTGAGTTTTCAAAGAAATTTGGTAATTATAGGAACCACCCTTAAATATACTCAACTTTTCTTTTTGATGAAATTGCATAATAGCAGATTATGCAAGAAAGAACATAGTGAGTTTTAACAAACTGAACATAAGACCTCTGCATCACCAGCTTCTGTATGTCTCTTCATACTCATCACCTCTGCAAGAAACTCTCCCGTTATCTAGGGCTAAAATCAATACATTAATCCATATAGATCAGTCTGGATTAATGTGAGAGACTGCTTCCACATCACAACACTGATAGTTTTTCCTAGAGGCAATCTGCTACTACATACTACATGAAGGGCTAAAAAAAAAAAAATCATCATTTCAGCTGGGTGAAAATAGGGTATTTTGATTTACATATAAACCTATAGATAACATAGCACCTCTATATAGGGGTTCAATCTTCTAGCCACAAATGTCTCACTTTGAATTCCCCTTCCAAGCAAAGTCTGCTGCCCCAGGGCTGCAGCTCCATGTGGGGCAGGAAGGTTTCTGACCGCCCATGGATGTGTTTACATTATGCTGGCAACAAGTTCGTTAATACAATTAGAGCATAGCCAAACCTGAGCAACGCATTGCACCTTGGTTTATGGAATAATAGATGAGTAAACTTTGAATTTATTATTTTGTATGTAAATTAAATGTCACCTGGGGAAAATTTGCAATTTCTTCTCTAATTTAGAAAAACACTGATAAACCATTTTTTGAGCTGTTGCAACATCTTTTCTAACTCAAGTCTCTCTCGATGTTCAACAACATGTAATAATCTCACATTAGGACATCCCCCCGAGCCTCTTCTGAGTTCTTGAATTAAAATTCAAATCCCAAGTTGCAACCTGCCGCTAAGCAGCTTCCACCAAGCAGAGCAGCGGGCTGCAAAACGCACGCGGTCCTGCGCGGTCCGATGCCGCACTGCTGAAACCCACCGCGTTTTATGAAGACGTACCACCTCGGCAGAGGTCGGCTGGACGCTGGCCCCGCACGCAGTACGACCGGTGGCCGTGCCAAGGGTTCCCCAGTAAGAAAATTCCCGGGGAAGGCTTAATGCTGCTGCCCTCGTACCCCCCGGGCTGAGACACGGTGCCTTCGCTGCCCGGCATCGGGCAGGCAGAATCGCGCTCAACACTTGCTCCTTGGCGCGATGGGGAAAATGAATTAAGATACGCCGCGGCACTAAACGTAGAAATTAATACACACCCGCAAATTACTGGGAGTTCAGATCCAGTCTCTCTAACTGTCTTTCCTGTCCACCTTAACTGAAATTGCTCCTTTTCTCCCTTTGTCAAATGAATCTCAGTAAGTCACACCCTGGGGAGGACGTGTGTTGGTGTTGTGGTTTAACTCTAGCCGACAGTTAAGCACCACGCAGCCGCTCGCTCACTCCCCCCTGCAGTGGGATGGGGGAAGAGAACCAGAAAAAAAAAACAAACCAAAAAACAGTAAAACTAGCGCGTTGAGATAAAGACAGTTTAACAGGACAGAAAAGGAAGGGAAAATAATAATAATAATAAATTAATTAATAATAATAATAGAATATACAAAACAAGTGGTGCACAATACAATTGCTTACCACCCGCTGACTGATGCCCAGCTAATACCTGAGCAGTGGTGTGCTCCGGCCAGCTCCCCCCCAGTTTATATACTGGGCATGACGTACTATGGGATGGAATACTCGTCTGGGTCAGCTGTCCTGGCTGTGTCCCCTCCCAGCTTCTTGGGCACCCCCAGCCTCCACTGGCAGGGCAGTGCGAGAAGCTGAAAAGCCCTTGACTTAGTCTGAACACTGCTTAGCAACAGCTAAAACATCAGTGTGTTATCAATGTTATTCTCATCCTAAATCCAAACCACAGCACTATACCAGCTACTAGGAAGAAAATTAACTTTACTCCAGCCAAAACCAGGACCGCTGGGTTGTGCCTCATAACGTCCCATGAAATGTCCTGGGACAAAAGCTGTTGTGCTGCTGCACTGCACCAAGGTACTTCTCCATCCACGGTAGGGTATAATAATGAACCCCCAGATAAACTCTTAATTCATCCTGTTGCTATTTTAAATGGTAATAGATGTCTATCAGCACTTAACGGCAGTAGTCCAAAACACGAGCGTGGCTCTGCTGCAGACATCGCACATTACTGCGGCACGGCACGGACTATGCAGCCAGCTGGGTTTCCAAACTACGAGCTTATTCTAAAATGCTAACTTGTGACTTCACGCTCCCCTGTGACTACCCCAAAAGTTAATTTCTGAGCAGATGGGAACCTCCAGGGCTGTCTGGCTTGGCCCCCTGCCCCTGGCGTGCCATGGACCTGCTCCCAGCCACGCTCCTCAGCATCTCCTTCAACCTCCACCCCCCACGGGCACCGAGCAGCAACCAGCATGGCGCGCCAAGTCGTTAAAGCCCTGGTTAAAATCAACAATTGGCATATTATCCACTATATTCTCGACTTTCTACCAGCTCCAATATTTACAGTGAAGTATCTGCCCTTTCTCTGTACAACCACTTCTTCTTTATAGAGTCCTGGAGTATTTTTTTTTTTATTATTTTCATTCTGAGGACTGTTTTATCATTTCACCATCAGACTAGCCTGCTGTGCCTGTGTTGTTGAACAATCCCTCACAAAATTATAGATTAAATCATCTGTTGTAAGGGTTTGGATGAGAGCCACAGACAATGCGACAAAGTCTCTCCAAAGTCAAGCACAGAAGACCAACATCGTCTAACAGCTATGGCAGTACTTAATTGTTTTCAAAATTTACTACATGATTCAAGCACCACAGACAACAGACTGAAGATTATATACCAAATAAGGGACAATCTGTAGTTATACCAGATATTGATACAATTTAAATGAAAGACTATTTTAAAAATAGACACTTCATTCGGTAGAAAGAGGTAGTTGGGGATCGGGGTGCATTAAAATGCTTGGGGATGCTTCCGAACAGGAATTACCACGGATGACAATGTACAGAAGCAATATTAAATAACAAGTTAATTCATGTATCAAAGAAAATTGTGATAGCTTCTTTATTACCTTTATATCTTAACTCATTAAGGAAACGACCTCTCCTCCACTGCAAAGCAAGTGCTGTATTTATTGCTACTGACATTTCATCAATACCAAGGTGAACTAGATCTCACTTTTGCAAATCCCCACAACTCTCATTAGTGAACGATAAAGATCCATATACAAACCTAGAAGTGTCTAGGAAAAAATAAGATATGTGATGAACTGTGGTTTGAACAATAAATCTCTGGCTGACTGATGACAGTTTGACTGTTGTATGTTAAATAGGGCTTTATAAACAGAAGTGCAGAAGACCTGTAACGACAGCATGTATCGCTGATAGATTGAGGTGTAATCAAATTTGTTTAAATTCATATGATTTGTAAGCCAGCAGTGAAGATCAAAAGAGACTTATGTTCATACTACTCCATCCTGTCACATCATTTATTAACTTTTTCCTGTGAACAGAGACGACCTGCCCCCAGCCTCCTTATTCTGTTCTTAGTGCCACTTACCATTTCCCAGAAAATTATCTGCTTTCCAGACACGAAGATACACGGAATGAGAGCAAAACATGCAAATGGTCTCCTGCTGTCAGCTGAGGATGCTGTAACTGCAAATGCCAGTCGGGGCTCCCAGGCCAGCCTGAGTCAAGCACAGCGCTGAAACATTGGGTAGGAAACCCATTTTGACCCCCCAAAATGAACTCGTAGCCCCGTTAAAAATACATATGCACGTGACAAAATTTTTTCTCCATTTTAAACGCTTGTAACGCAGCCCTGGGTCTTGCTGCTATGCGGGAATTAAATCCAAAGAGACGGAGGAAGGCAGGGTCGCACAGCGCCCTGCGCGCGTTGAGGTGTGCCAGGACAGCTACAGCAGTTCTTCACCCAAAGCGCCGTCTCCCCTCCAAGTCTTGGGACGGCAGTTTGGGAAGCGGCTGCTGTTGGGTGCCCAAAGCCCCCATCGCTCGGGGGTTGAGCACCAGCTTGTCCATTCTGCCCCAGCAGAGGAAATGCAGGTGAGATCTGTAAAAACATGCAATAAATTATTAAGCTCTACAGACTCTTTGAGAAGGTGTGTGCTGGCACTCCGAAAAGTGGGTGATACAGCTTTTTATTAGTTATCTTGTGCTTTATCTGCAGGAGAAGGGAGAGGATGCAGATGTAGCCATGACCCCCTCTTTACATCAGCACTGCAGACAAGCAGTGCTTCTGTTATGACATTAAAAAAAAAATAAAAATAAGCACCCAAAGTCAAGCTATGATCTCAAATACCACCATCGTAGCCAATCTACTGATCCGCCTTTGTCTTCCGAACAATGGGCATAAATTCTTTCCTGGAGAAATAAAAAGCTGCATATTCCTTTGATTTTCACCTCCAGAAGGAGTCCTACACAAGTCCCTCATTACCCTCCCATCCAGCCCGAAGCGCAACGCTCATCTTTGAAAGCACTTACAGCGTGGTGGCTGCTGTGGAAAAAAAGACTGAACAAAGAAAAAGAGGGAACAGAATCTCTGCCAAGAGGGAACACAAGTCATTTTCTAGGATGACTTCTGTTTTATATTTGTGTATATAGAGACATATATAGGCATATACACACATATGCATACGTACAAGGTCTTTATCTTGATTCCTGTGTGTATAGACATGCATACACATAAATGGGATGCAGGGCACATCTCACTGACTTTCTCACTCGTTGCTGTTAGAAAACTGTTTAGGAAACCCTCTGCTCAGAGCTGGGAGGAGACGATGGCAGAAGGCTGGGTGCTGCTCTGGTGCCACATCTGCTCCTCAGCACACAGAAATACCAGTGCAGTCCACAGTGGTCCAAACCTACGGAGGTACACATGTTCCATCGGTCAGGAAGACACGGCGAAGACAAAGAGTTCAAAGGCAGCAAGTTCTGCATCGCAGAGGAGAAATGCCTAAAGAGATCTAACTTCAAACTAGACCTTCCCAGAAAAAGACGACAAGCACTGGAAGATCTTCATAATTGGCTTCATTTGGGGGAAAAGCTGATGGCACCGAGGGAAGCTCCCAAGTAATGCTTCAGTGGCAGGATCTGAACACTTTTTGGGGAAAGGGGAGTGCTACAGTGATTAAATGCTGCACCCCTGCTCTGCAGGAGACTTTTAGAGGTTGTAAAACTCTCAAACGCTGAACTGACAATCCAGAAAATGAATAAAATTAGGAAATACCCAAGCAGAGAAGCAGCAAAGAGACTACAATTTTCTTTTTGAAAAATTACGAATAGTCTTTGGATTGGCGAGTGTAATGTGCATTACACATTGAGTGTTCAATGTGTAATATCCAAAAACGACTTTCAATCTCCCCCTTAATAAGAAATATTTCCTTCTGGAGAGTCCCGCTGAGACTAGGAACTCTTCACACACAAGTCATGACATGATCAGAGTCCCCCTGAGTTACAATGCAACACCCAGTAAAGGAAAAGGAATAGCTCTGACAGAGGCCAGTAGCTAAATGCACTTTTAACATATTTAGCCACCTACAATTACCAGAGTCTCTCAAAAACACTTGGATTTTTTGGCCAATTCCTTGGCAACATCTGAATAAAACACAGTTATTGGGAGGGACTGTGTTTGTTTGGGGCAGGGGAGCGTTGTGGAACAGTCTTGCTGAGTTTTGGGGGGCAGCTTGGGCTGCCTGTCCTCAGGTACATGCACATGGGCTATCCCACTGGACCATCTCAAGGTATCTTATAAATGAGGTTGTTAAACAATGCTGCTAATGAGAACATCTTTGCATTCCTGCCCATGCGCCGATCCTAGCTATTTGGGACTTGTAACATAAATTAAGACTTCAAAAGCTGCAGGCATGCTGAAGGAAGGTGCCTGGGCTAACCTATATGACAACTGAATCGACGTTTTCATTAGCCTTGGTGATGACATGTTTTTCCTTTTGGGCAAAACCTTCCCGTCCCTGTGGAGTAGCACACTTGCTCTGTGACATGCTGGAAGGGGGCTCGCGGGACCCTCCTGCTAGTTTGGCTCCTGACTTGAAAGGGAAGGACGGCATCATTTCCCACCTCAGTGCACCTCTGGAAGCAACTAAATCATACCTGCACAAGGGACGTCACACAAATCATCACTCATCTTTGTTTTTCAATTGCCTTGTGTGCTTTCTAAAAGTCCTTTACACGCAGCCTTTATTTCAGATCAGGTCTGCGTCCCTCCGGTCATAAGGAAAATCCTTAAATCTTCCTGCCTGTCACACACTCCGTACCAGTCGCAGGGCTTTTACAACGTTTGGACAGCTAGCGTGAAACTGTTACCTTGCGAGCTTCTGAACCAACATCCATTTTTCTTATAAGGGAGTCAATGATAAATTTTGCCCAAGTGAAAATGAATGCTTAAACCTCTTCAGAGTTGTAGGTAACACTGAAGTCACTGGTAAAGGACAGAAACACAATACTTTGAGACCACCTGAATTTACATAAACAGCCTTACTGTTTTCTGATACCTCTCCTCATGTTAAGCAGGATTATTCCTCAAATGATTCACTGAAACCGGGGATTTTAAGTACCTCAAGGAGTAAAATACCATGAGCATGCATCAGTACACCAAAATTAACAGAATCAAAGTGCTTACTCAGCATAAGCAAGCATGTCAGCCTCTAGCCTTTAATTTAGCAAGTGCTATTCTCATGGGGCAGTTCCACAGCTTGAAAATGTCAATGAGATGTTTTATTCCCCTGTACGTCTCTTCCTGAACTTTCTCTCCCCCATCTTTTTTATACCACTGTTTTTCAACCTTCAAAACTACCCAATTCTACAATTTTGGTCCATTAAGTATTAGGGTATAAACAATAATTTAGTAGTTTACAGGTAGTTTGATATGGTCTTCCATAAGCTGATGCACCATGAAGCGTGGCTTGCTCCTCTGCCAAAGAGCAAGCAGCCAGAGCGTGCTACCCCAAATTCTCACGTACAACTGGAGGGATGATGAATGACCTTTCTATAGGATAAAGAGTAGAAGGTCTTTGGAGCAGCTAAATGTCTAAGCGACTTCTTCCAGCTACAAAACAGACAGAATTTTTTCCTTTATTAATTACTTTTTCTGAAGTCTCTTCATAATTCCTCCCACTGTTTCAAGTCAAGCATTCGTGTCAAGTTCTTTTGATCTTCCTCATCAACTATAGTGAGCAATTACCCCTCCACCGGGCTTTACAGCCACCTAATCATTCTTATCTCTTCTTTCTCCCCGAATATAATCCTTTCGGCTTTTTTGGAAGCTCGCTATTAAGACAGTGTTACACGTTTCCCAGGAATTCAGCAACAATATGTCACACCAAGGACTCCACAGACATTAGCCTTCCCTCTCATTTGCCCTTCAATTAATTTTAGAGATGAGGTGCACCTATCATGACTTGGATCTCCCGCCCCTCAGGGGTCTTAAAGCCTCTGTCAGCAAAAATGTGTTTGCTCTGATATCTGTATTTATAATTTTCCCTCCCAGCTGAAGAGTATTCAATCTTTCCCCCGAAGCGATTAGCGCTGCACTGCAAAGCCTTCATTCAGAGCACCCCCCGTAGAGCCGAGGCGTTTTTAGCCGACTGCTTGACACGCGGCAAAACCATCCCTCCCCTTCCCCATGGCAGCTCAATAGCAGCTGACAAGGTGATGAAGCAGGAATCTAAAAAGCGTGCATTTTTAATGCACGTTAAAGCTTTCGGAGTCCTAGGGAGCCTCAAAAGGAAACTTACGTCCTTACTAGTGAAGGAGAAAATGCCAGAGACTGTGTTTGCAGAGCGACAGAACTCCTGAAACCGATTCCAAAATACACGCACAGTTCTTCAGAAGAGCATCACGTCAACCAGCACCGCAGCCCGTGTGACATTTATGGCTTCGCTGCAACGAGACACCTCTCCAAACATGTCTTTTTTACTATTGATGGCAGGCGAACCGTGGTCTGCTTCTCACCTCAACGAGCGTTGGGTTCGGAGACGGGGCTGAGCACACGGAGGGGCATTGCTTGGTGCAAAGAGCACAGCCGGCGCGCTTCCACCGTACCGGATCGTTCCTTGCGCACCCACGAGCCTTTCCCACGTGCACGGTCTTGCTGAAGCCGATGCTTCGGATGAACCACCGGCTTTTCGAGTGACGTCCCAGGAGCCCAGCACCCCCGGCACAACCCGCAGAAACCGCGGTCGTGCCTCTCGCCAACCCAGGCGTCTGCATCTTTCCTAACCAACAGGATAAGGAAGATACCAGTAACACATCTGTGCAAAGCAGGGACCACATTAAAAGAGCTGTTTAACAGCAGCAACTCCTAACTTTAACTAGAGGCCACAGTTGGCGGCACTCCTCTAAAGCAAAGGGCATGGTCTGCCTTAAGGTGACAAAAAGCAAGCCTTTTGTGAAGCATTAAAGCTGTGCTGAAAATTAAAACCATTACTTCCAAGCTTCTACATTTCCACAGGTTGCTTCTTTAAAGACAGGACATGTAATGGGATTATCTTTTTTTTTTTAATATAATTAATGACCTAATCTTTGTAACAAGAAATTTTGCAGTAGGTCAAGAATTAGTGAGGGAAATGGAATAATTTATTCAAAAACAGTACTGTTCATCCGTCATTTCTTGTTTTCAACTACTAAATGAGTAAGTACCTAAAAAAAGATAGCATTCTGCCTCATTGCACGCATCAAGTTCATAACTTTCAGTATCCACAAAATTCAGGTTGATTTCCGCTGGAAAAAATAGTTGCATGCATGTTAGCTTCTTCAGACTGTTATTATGCAGAAGAACTGTAACTACTTGGACTGCATTTAATACACTTGAATTGAGATGACTGGAAAAAATATTACAGAAATAAAATCTGCAGTATCTAAAAAGAGGATTTTTTTCATTTAAATATTTAGTGAATGTGTATACAGAAAAACTGTATTCCACTCTTTTCTGTTCAACCATTTACTGCTTTTCCTTCTTTTCCTCCATTTTATCACTGAACGTGAAGAATAGGAGAAAGACAATGACACAGGATAGACCCCAAGAAGAGATCACTGCACGGATTATAATGGATAGCTCTTTGCCAGCAGTCACTGTTTTCCATTTGCACTTGCCGATTAGCTCTGACAGGCCAGAATAACCCCAAAGTGTGATTTTGGTGTCTAACCCTACGAGGCACAACCATACCAAGCATCGCTCTACAAAGCCTTTCACACCAAGGACATTCCCGTTCCTGTAGGCACACAATTCAGAAGCTGGCAGCTTTGACATTTTAAAAGGAACAAATATCCAGTACAAATACCCAAATTCTGGCATTATGATGAGCAAAAAAAAAATCACTTCTGTTCTTCATCAGACAATAATTCTTCATTCAAAATAATAATTCATTGAATTGTTTTAAGTACGGATGCTGGATCCAGCAACATAAGAATTCATAGTCACAGTCAATACATCAGTTAATTTCCTAATTGTAAGAAGAATTTCTGCTAAATAAAACACGCAAAGGCAATAAAATGCACATTATTCAAACACAGACTAGTTAATAATCCATTGTTTCTATGTCCTATATCTCATTAAAAGTATCCTATTTGCTGTATTCATTTGTTAATCGTTGGTGTTCGGTCATCCCGCTCCAGCGAGAGCCCCGCTCTCGTGGCTGCGGGCATCCAGCCCTGGGAAGGGCTTTCTACAGCAGGGGTGTATTTCTACATGCACTAGCAATGGGAAAAACTGGATTACAACTACTCTGCCCTTCCTGAGCTGGTTCCCAGGAGTGAGAGGGCGAACAGGAGCCGTGGCAGGACACAGCGCTGGAGATGCAGCCGCTGCTCCTTTCCGGTCACTCACCAAAGGAGGAATTGCTGCAGGGACCATCATTTCAGCTTTGCACTGAAAATGGGGCTTATTTAATCTTGTTTCTATAGATCTCCTTTTTTTTTTTTTCTCCTTTTTTTGAACTCAGGAACCAAGCAGTCAGCTGATCGAAGTGTTCCGCACTCAAATAAAGATTTGATTTCACACCGCACAGATGTACTCCAGTTGAGTCACTGCCAGATTTTAATGATAATCTCTCTTAAGAGCTATTTAGCAAGGTAGAGGTGAAGTCCCGTGCTGCAGCAGAAAGCAAACCAGATGCTGTGTTCACCTTATTTTTCAATTACACAGTTCTGACCTTCACTTCTTCCTTGACGTCACCCTTCTGAAACAGTCCTGGAGTTAGTCAGAAAGCCATTTGTAAACACCCGAGTGACCGTCATCATTTGCATCTTAAAGAAACTAAAATCCTCCCGGTGCTGTTCCATGTCCTAACCATCAGAGGAAAGACAGACCCCATAGAAGTAGCCAACAAACACGGCACACGTGCATATACACACACATAGGCATATATTCTGCAATGCCCTATAGATAAACCCTAGATTTTCAGGGAAACCACGGAAGGAAAAATTAACTTTAACTAAAGCAAATCCATTCCTGCTGTAGCACCTGCTCTTGCAATCAGTCAACAGTCCCACAACTGCATCCTGAATTAGGTCCTATCCTTGAGCTACTCACCCACCGCAGGAACAAGGCTTCTGAGGAAGAGATGAAGTTCAGATAAGGTTGTGTTTACAGTTTGTCTTGGCACACGAATATCTTCTGTTTCTTAGAACCTCATGCCGCCAAATTAATTTAATACTTACAAACCCTTGCAGGGAAATAACACAGCAAACATAGGAATTTACAGAAGATGTAAAAGGCAGCTATAATCAGAGATATCTCAGCAGTAACACCACATAATTTTTATGTCATCTTTCAATCACAGTTCCTTTAATGCATCCTTGAAAAATAAGGACCGCATCAGTCATGGCAGATTTAATAGCCAGGTAGATTTATACTGGAGCAAAGCCAGAGGCAACTTCCCATGTAAAATAGCAGTGTTTGGATTATTTTAAATACTATTACCCAGCTCAGTTTTGTTTTTTAACTGTGTTAACAACCCCAGGAGATTCTGCAGCATCACAGACCCTTATAAGAAAGAAAAAAAAAATATCTTAGTGTTACCAAAAGCACTTACTCAAATGCATTTATTAAAATAAAGCTAGCAGTTTCCATCTTGCATGTCCTTAGTTAACGGCAGCAAGTTAATCAACAGCCCTTGCCTACAGGCAAGAGACAGGCAGGAGCCAGGCGGGCTGATAGGGTGGGTGGCATTGGGGCAGAGGCGATATCTACAGATTTGGGGAGAGGTGGATGTTATTTAGCCTCTTCTTTAATGGTACCAAGGAGTGGAAGGGGAGTGAATAGCAGAAGAAAGTCTGCCATTAAGTAAGACCCTGTTAAAACTGATGATCGGATTTACTTCTACCAAGCGTGCAGACCGAGCAAAAGAACGGGTTTTCTATTATAAACGTTTCTCACCGCACAAAAACGATGCTTGCTTCCCAGCGTGTCAAAACGTCGCTTTATTAGGTTGTGGCTAATTAGGCCACACCAGTAGTTTGCAATGAGACACGTCAGCGCCCTTTGCAGCCAGCAGAGCCGGGCACGAGGCTGGCTCACGTGTGCACGTTATGGGCTGCTTCGGAGGGGAGCGGGGGGCCAAAGAGAGCAGAAAACCACACGTACCTCAGAAAGAAAGGGCAAATAAATAAAAAACAGCTTGCAGGTGCTTTCAAGTCAGGAGGGGAGGACTCACGGGCTCCACCGTGTTCCCCAGCTCCAAGGTTTCGGGGGCTTCTTGTGGGATTCGCCTTGAATGTTTCACGTCCCTTCCCTACGTATCCGTAACCAATGGGTTTTTCTTGTACTGCAATCCTAGAAAGTTCAAACTTGTTAGCATAACTTTTTACCAAGTTTTCAAATCAACACGTGCAAATAGAAGAAAGTTATCCCAGAAAAGCGGCAGCCGGCTGTCCCCTCGCTAACAGTGATGGGGAAAACGGAGCGGTGGGTGCAAGAGAAGTGGGTTGGGACCATCCCTCCTGCGTCTCTGGGACAAACTGCAAACCGATGTCTCCAGCCAGCTGCAGAAAGGACCCAGCAGCTCAGGAAACAGGCTCAGATAATCTGTTTGATGGGCTGTGCGGACGCAGTGCAGAGGGGTTCATCTTCGGGGGGGGGGGGTAGATTTACACACAAGTGCACTCAGCTCATTTGTTGCTCAGGAAAACTCAAAAGTAAGCCCCTCATCTGACCCCGACCCCCCTGCTGCAAGCTTGCAGTACATTGTAATCTACTTAGGTGCTTTGGGGGGACATGACGGTGCCTGTTAGTTCAAGGGTATGCTGTATTTGGATATTCTTCTAGCAGAGTTAAGAAGTAGAATTTAAGTTCCGTAAGAAAGAAAAATCAGTTGCGGACAAATACATGTAGCAGCAGCCAAGGCAAAAATTTTGCTTACAAGCTCAATTCTCTTACTGTAACTTCCTGGACTGAGACTTTAATATTTTGACATTTGAGATGAGAAGCTTAAATGAACAAAAAAATACAATTAGTCACAACATCTGTTCCCTTTTCCATTGCAGTCTTCCTAAAAGCACAGATATGACGAGCCTACATCAACTTCCAGTCCTTGCGCTGGGGGAACCACAAGCACCACATTGCTGCTGCCAACAGACACGGCAGAGCCTCTCGATACCGGCAAATTAATGATTCTTCTGCTGATGCTTTCTCGTTAAAAGCAGGTTATGCACCGGGGCTTCCCACACCCCGTCAGTCCATCAGCTCTACTGCACGTTATTACCAGTTTGGAGGACGTGCAGTAGACTGCTTCCACCTTCAAACCATCATAGGTGCAATGGAGGGAGGCAAGAAGAATGACTATTTTCCACTGCTTTTGTGGTCATAGTAACACACACATTGACTCCTGCTCTCTGAGGAGGGCAGGGAACAAGCAAGTCCGTTATCCCATTGATGGCTGAGCAATAAATTTATCCACAGCCTGCCAAAGAGACAATTACAGGACGCTTGCCTCGTACGTGGGTTCAAGTACCTGCTCTATTACAAATTTCCTATATACCCTGGGACCAATTAGATAGCTGTGGTGTCCCAACTTGCCCTTCACCCTGGGAAGCAGGAAAGTGGTTAATCATCTTTTATTTATCTTGCATTACCATGGTTCCCAGCTTGGGGTTGTATGCAGACCTGGCTGATCTGCTAGAGCAACCAAAAGAAAGGGTTAACTTCGGAGCAGGCTTTTGAAATATTATCTCCGGCTTCGGGAAGCATTAGTGGAGATGCAAATTGAGTAGGGTTCAGTGCAACCTCGGCAATAACATAAAAAGCCCACAGTTCTCTTGCAGATCTAAAGATCATTTGGCATAAAAACATATGAAAAATTTTGTTCACAGTATTCATGAGTGGCTAAATGAATTTACAAAAATACTGGGGGAAAAAAAATAAATGAAAGAAAACACCAGGAGCTGTAGGCAGCCCTATATTCTAGTGCAAGATCCAGGCCAAAACTGAATATCTGCTCTCAGCTGGAAAGCAATCCGGCACCCAACAGGAACCTAAACAAAACCTCTCACTAATCTGAGATACTGACTTTTATTACAAAAGTCTCTCCCAAGACCATTGGTGGATAAACTTCAGCGGCAACTCACCTGCTGAGACAAAACATGTCAGAGGTTTTGAAAAAACATTTGTTGACTTGACAAAAGTCCTTCATGACCGTCCTTGATAGGAATCCATCGAAGGGGACACGCACTCATGTTTCTTGACCTCTGGGGACGTACCAGGTTGTCACAAATAATACAAGTGGTCCAGCAGACATGCAGAGGAGCATTCCTCCGCACCTGGCTTTGCAGACCTCTGGCTCCAGAGGTAAACCCATAAGTCTAATGTGCACATTAATACCAGTTTAGTAAATGGTTTTTCAGCCAGTCTGCAAATGCCTTTTCAAATCCAAAGTTTCCAAAAGCCTCAAGTACCTTCCTATTGAAATAAAGTACGAGGAGGACACTTCACCATTTAACTAGTGATGTTTCCAGATGGAAAGTTAAAATTAGCATGCATTCACCGTATGTCACTGAAGTCACTAATATGAGCACAGTTGTATTGAATTTCACCACCTACTTGGAAGGAAATCAACATTTTTATTCTCTCCCATGGTTTGTAAAATTTATTTCAGCATTTTAGCTGTGTTGGGTATTTTCAGATTCGGCACATGGCTTCTGTGACAGCGTGAAGGCTGTCTTTTGTATGTTTGGGGGTTTTTTAGATGGAGTTGGGGGGGGGTTGGAAGTCACAGATTTCTCTGTCCTCTCCACACACTCTGCTTTGGTGAACACAACAGTTACAGGACCAGTGTGCAAAGATATCCTGGGTCTTTTTATGCACTGCCTCCTTCGCTTCACTTACAACAGGTTTATCTTGCTGAACAAAGTGAACTACAAGTACCTCGGAGTCACGAGAGACGGCAGAGGCAGCAACTTATCTTCAGACTGACGAGCCTCCCAGACACCCTTTGGGTTTTGCAGGATAACGAATGAGATGTGGTCAGGAGCTCATTCCCACTCGGACAGAGATCAGTGTGCAACCCATTTGTATCATTTCCACTTAAAGCAAACGATGGCTATACGCTCTTCAAAAAAAAAAACCCAACCAAGTAAAACACACGTCACCTGCAATCTTAAAGTTGACAGCTACTCTATTTATTTTTCCCTCCTGATTTATATCCCTTTAAATCACTGGCCTGAAATTACAGCCTTCCCACAGGCACGCAGATCCTGTAAATTTCTGACTTTTAATACTACTTTATTTCAAGACTGACAAACAGCAAGCCTTGTCAGAGAGGGTAATTAAGAAAGTTATGGTGTCACCAGACAGTGCAGAAAAGTGCTTTCCTGGTTGGTGCCTCTGCCCACATCTCTGCCAGGCACGGATCTCCAAGGAAACCCAGGCTGGATTTGGGATGTAACCGTATGGCCACATCAGAGATGAAGCCGAGCTGGACCATAAACCTCTCCCTCCCCACCGCCTGCAGCTGCCCCTGCACGAGACCCCCTCGTCCGGGTACCACCCTGCACACAGACCCACACTCCCTCCTCACCCTCCTCTTCGCATTTAGGTCACCGGTGGAGTTTAATAGTACGGTACAAATGTAATTTTGAAAAATCAACAGTATCTGTCAGGCTATTTAATTCTGATTACAATGGAGCCAAGGGCTGCACACGTACTGGATTTTTATTACGTACAGAAAGACTTTGTATTCGGGTAAGGTGCCTTCTCCCTGAGTTATTACTCTGCAACTTCTCTCCTCGGGAAAGTCCTGACCTCTAGAAGTCAAACCCTGGGCAGGAGAGCTTTAGTCTTTATTACTATGCTCCTTGTAGGGGAATGAATTACCTTGTGATACCTGAAGCAAGTAGGCTGTTTTAAGGATTCTCCTTAAATCTGCTTCATTTTCTGCAGCGTTTGAACCGACCGTTGTAATTGTTCTATATATATTTTCTTCAGGACTTTCATGCCAGTTGTCAGAGAGATGCTATGCGAAATAAGACCGAATTTACCAAGTGCTTTATAACATTGCGATCCCACTGCCTGACTTGTTACAGCAACTCTCACGCTAGAGCGGTGCCTCCACCGGTGCCCTCCACGATGCGATAACCTTTTGATAGAGGAGACTTGGGACAGCCAGACACCTTCCCCTCCGAGGAGCTGGGACACGTGTCAGGGGAAAGGGTTTGGGGCGGTTTGGTTCTGGTTTGCTCTTTGGAAACTCACACAGGACATCTACTGCCTGATGGCATGCCCACGTCAAGGCTCACGGGCAGGAGAAAACCCTTGCAAGTTGACTGTAAAAATAGGGTCATTCTCCCCCTCTTGGAGCTCCCCAAAGCCATTCCCATCACCAGGACTGCCCTCAAGACCTGGGATTTTTTTTTTATTCCTTCTCTGTGATGCTGGAAGTTTTTGGGCAGGTGCTGGCTGAGCAAGGGAGAAGCGAGAAGACATTAAAGCTCAGGACCCGTTGCCTGGGGACCCAGAGGGCTCTGACACCCACCCATAACCCCCGGGTGGGATTTCCTGAGGCATTTCCCACTTTTTCCACAGAAGCAAGCATCGGTGGCCAGACGCAAAGCTTGGCTGTCAGCTTGCACTTTGCCAAAAGCCAGGAAGGCTCAGCTCACACAGCAACTGGGGCTTTCTTTAAATGTCATTTTTAATATTTAATCACCCTGGATGACCTCAGTATTTACAGCATAAGCCATTTCATTGGGAAGTTAAATATATAGCCCAGATATTTAAAGGAACTGATTCAGAGCCACATAAATGTAATTGCACTTAACGTGACCTGGGAATGAAATCGCACACGGTACATTTTTTTCTGCAGGATGTTTAAACCCCAGTTTGAATACATTATGCTAAGGGAATCTCTTTCAGTGTGTTGCCTGGATAGATTTCACTAATGTTGAGTTGTGCAAGCAATCCAAAGGACTTGGACTTAAAAGAGGAACTAATGAAAAGTATGTATACTTTACTACACATATTTTACTATACTATATATAGGCATATAATGGAGCTTTTGTAAATTGACACCTGTTTGCTGAAGCAGCCTATTACAAATGCATTTCCCAAAACACCTGAAGGCAATAATAAGAATAGTAAGTGAAAGAAAAGCAATAAGAAGGAGTAATACATGATAGTATTTTTGGAACAGCAAAGATGCATAAACATCCTGATGTTAAGCAATTATGAATTGAGTGCTTTTCTATTATTTATCTATGTATCAAACTATTTCAACCCAAACTACAAACTCCTCGCACAGATATTTGCTTTGACAGGACCTGCATCTCCCCTGTTTCCCCAGGTTGTGGCATCCAGCCCTGCTCTGGCCCCGTCCCGCGCTTGCGGTCTTGACCTTGGTCACGCCACCAAGCAAGCTGCCCAAGGAGGAGAAGTTTTGTTTCAAGCACCAAAACAAGCTTTACTGCTCTCCGCAGAACAGTTTCTCTTCATAATGAGCAAGGAAACACATATTTTTGTCTTCGATTAATCAAGAACTGAAGCAAGACGCCCATCTGTGCCAACGTACGGTCTGCAGATGGTTTCGTTAATGATTTTGGGCCCATGTCTTCCAGTAGCGTTTTTCTGCACAGGACAGGAAAAATTCAAGCCAAAGGTAGCCCAGAGTGGCCCGGGTTTTAACCCCTTTCTGAATTTCTACAAGGAATACCCCAGCCGATATCCTAGCCTTCTTCCTCAAAGATACAGGTTCCATTTTCCCCCATAAATACCTCAAAAATGGCACACGAGCAGCTGGAAGAGGCCAGGTTTCGCCTTCCATTTTGCTGTAAGCACAACCACAACTTACAGAAGTATTTAGGAGGGGAGCAGAGAACCCAGCATGCAGCCAGCCTTCCCCATGTGCTTCGGGGTTACACATCGTGATGAATCAAGACAAGAGCAAGGAGAGCAACAGGGGCCCTTTTTCCAAGCATAATAAATGAAAGCAGAGGGGTATTTTTTCTTTCAAGTTGACAACCCAATAACACAGCAACACGGTCACAAATCATCACGCCAAAAAGGGATTTCTAACCCCTGCCAAAGCTGTGCTCTGTTTGTGGAAGCTGTATGTATGAGACCTCTCAGCATACACCCCAGAGAGTAATCCTTTTTTTTCAGATCAGAAACAAAAATACCATTACGTTTTTGACCCACTATTCAGCCATAGTCCAAGGAACACATCTGATGTAGTCTTCTCCATATCAAAGCAAAATAACTCAAGTAGAGCAGATGATTTCTATTTGCAGGGGGGGTAGAGAAGGAATTAAGGTTTGCGGAGGAGCCTCCCACCGCAGCTTGGCCACACTGGGCTGGTTGCCCACACAGCGGGACTTCCCTGGAAAAATCACTGCAGGAGGATCCCCCTCGCTTAGAGCCGTAACAGCAACCATAAGAGCTTCCAAAACAATCCCCGCTATTTCTGATGAAGGGGGCAATGCTGCACAGGGCTGGGAAACACACATTATCACCTCTCACATCTCGGAGAGGTTCAGGCTGAAAAACAATGTGCTCTGTACCCAGCCAAGGGACGTTGCTCCGGATGATTTACCATTACTGGGTTTTATTTAACGGGGATGCGGAAAACTGTCAAACGTTTTATCATCCGTGGCAGTTAGGGCATGATACATGCTGATATCAGCCAAAGATTATAACGCAATAGTATAAAGTCTTATTGAAAAGAGAATGGAAGCTGGAAATCTTAGCTAGCAATCACTCCTACCTTTGTAATGAGTTTCTGGACCAGTAGGGGTGAAATTGCATGCCAAAAACCACATATAATTTATCCCTTGTTTAAACACATACTGGCAACCCAATTATTATCTTCAGAATCACAGAGTTTAACTTATCAATGTATTATTGAACAAAAGCTTTCTCTCGTTTCACACAACACAGCGGAGTGTGCTTTAACGAGCAGGGAAACCCAACCGTTGCCAACAAAATCATGGTCATATTGCCCCCAAAATGCACAGATCTGCTGGGGAACTAAATCCCTCCGTCTTCTTGAAAGAATGGGGGAAGGTAAGTTTACCTTCAACGACACCCATCTAAACAGACAAGCGCTTCTCGAACACAGAGATTAATTAACAAGACACAGGACCCAAAGACCAGAGACCTTCTGCAGGAAGCAAACCCCCAGGATGGCGCAACGCAACCCCAGTGCTCTACGCTATGCCCTGAAATAACTTTACTCTTAAGTTTCTCAATTGCCTGTGCACAAAACAGGGTTTGGGTTTGTGCCATTCGATTACCAGTTGTTTGAAGCGAGGACTATCTTTCATCTTGCTTGTAGCAGACAGCCCCAGGGATCACGAGCGGCGTGGTATAGGGAGCGGCTGCACAACAGGCTCCCGTGGTCCACGAGCATCACGGGGTCTTGCACAGACCAGCTGTATCCACATCCACGGGAGAAACTGCAATCATCTTGAAGCCAAAGGTACAACTTCCTCTGGCCTCCACAAGTGTTAAAGATGAGAGACAGGCAAAAGTAAAAAAAAAGAAAAAAAAAATTAGCCAGCCCTGATATTTCAGCATAGGATAAAAATATAAGGCACACTATTTTCCCTGCAATGTTACTATGGTGATTTCACTAAGGACAAAATAGCACAATGTTTAGTAGAGCTGTGGTTATGAACCAAAGCTCACAAGCAAGATACTAATCTGCCCATTAAACAATACTGGGGTTGGTGAATAATAATCAAAAGGCAATTACACAACAGATAGACTATCAGAGCTCACCCTGCTAAGCATGAAGGTCAAATACATTACATTAACTAAGGATCTGCATGCTGAAAACCTGCAACTTGGTATACAAAATCATTACTTCTAGCGGTATTAATAATGAAAAGGATTGCCAGCACTACTTCATTTACTTAGACCAACATGAAATGCCTGGCATAAATATTGCACTAAATCACATGCAAATTGCCTGTATGCAAGTAGATCGAACCATATGAAACTACTGCGCTGTAGAAAATACATATATATACTTTAAGTATACTTTCCACACTTTATAAAGATGTGGTGAATTTTGCTAACTGTTTAGAGCTCCACATTACTGAGAATTTATGACTCAAGTGTACACATTTTGCCAGTTAATGCTATATTGCAAATCACTCTTTCAAGTAAAAGGCATTCCTTACATGCGGAGATGCTGTGACTGCTGTGGTTTTGTAATGGTTTCCCTTTTGGGCTGTTTATGAGCCTTACTTTTATTCTAGAATCTTCTTCACTTGCTTCCTGCCAAATGGTAAATATCTCCACAAAACTCTCGGACAAACTTGCAGGTGTCACAAATTTGTTTCTCACCGGGAGCGATACACTTGCACAAAGACAGGGCTGAAGCCCGGGCTGTGTGCCAGGCCGTTCAAGTGCTTTGTGTGTATTTAAAAATATAAAGAAAGAAAAATGAAACTAAGGTCCCAAAGCTCTGGTAGAGCAAAGGCTCACGTTGCAGAGCTGGGATGATGTGCTGGTTATTCTTGAACTCGGACATTTGGTTCATAAACTATTCTTTTCCCACCTCACGAATTCTGTTAGCTTCTCACCCACTGCTGGAAATGGAGAAGTGTAAACCAATGTAAATAAATAGAAGATTGTCACGGGAGGAGCAAGAAGTGGTCTGTATTTGGTCACAAAATAGACTGGGATGGGCAGGGAAGAGAAAGATGCTGCTGACTTTTTCTAAGCAAAACCCATACAATTTACATAGGATCAGCTAAATATCATCACCCTAAGCTAGAGAACAGCTACTCGGTAAAAGGGGAAATCACGCTGGGTGTTACTGAAGGAGCCTAGACAAAGAGAAACCATGAGACATTTTGCTGGAATTACAGCCTACAATACAAGCAATAACCTGTTATTTTCTTGTCTAACAGAAGTAACTGCTCTGATACCTTAAAGAATTTATTTCCCCAAACCTCTGCCCTCTCCCCATCTTTCCCCCTAATTCATTTTTCCTGGGGGATGCAGGTTCGTACAACCTCAGAGCAAGGAGCTTCCTCATCCTGGGGAAACAACACCGAGCTGTGGGATGAATTCTTTCACAGCAAAAATATATGTAATTTCATTATGTGAGTGACAGAAACCTACTCACTGTTTACACTGGGACTTCTATTAAAGCAATTATTCGGGATCAATGCAAGACGGCAGCAGGATTTAAATCTTGCCTAGCAGCAAGGCAAAGGAACAGCTTCTCCAGACAGGTCAAACTCATAACACTTTGTTACCTTTGCAGCAAAGACCAAAGCGCAATCTCTTTGAAGTCCTTGGTAATGGATCTATACAAAAATGCTTTTAAAAGTCCCCAGCTAGACCATACTGTTGCTACTTAAATTCTTCCCGGCACCATAGCACAGGTTACACGCAGCTTTCAGGCCGATGCCCTGTAAATGCCAGGTTCACCCGCCGCAGACTGTGCTCGACAGCTTTCTCCCAGGAAAAAGCCCAAGAGCTCAGCCCATCGCACGGCAGCAAGCGCGGCTCAGCCGCGGCGGTTCGACTCACGCAGGGGCCGAGGCAGCGGGCAGCCGTCACTCACACCACCAGGCTCTGGGTGGAAAAAAAAAAAACCCAAACCAAACAAAACCAACAAAAAAACCACGAGTGCTTTCTGTCCCTGTGACATCAAGCCGTGTCCCTGCACCGTAAAAAATGGCCAGTGGTCTCCACGTTAGCATGGAGGACAAGAAATTTTTTATTTTTAATTGGACCTGTCAGATTTAAGGTGTTTCCAGAAAACCCTGGACGAAAACAAGCTATGCTATAATTATGTTTAAAATCCACTGTGTTTTGTACATGCTTCGGCTGGTTTGCTTCACGTCCCCAAGCAGTGCAGATGCTGTGACGTCCACACGAGCTGCTGCAACTCAGTCCTCGCTCCAGCACTCCCCATCTTAAAAAAAGCCCCCACACATTTAATTAATGCTTTAAGCTACAATGAAGCATCCTCTAAAGACGCTTGTAAACCTATAAGCTTCCACTCCTACAACCCCCTTTTTGTGTACTCTCCCCACTTCTTCCTTGTTTTTTCATCACCAGCTAGCATCAACAGCGGCTTTTGGGAACACACGGTTGCTGCGGAGTTTCTGCAAGGGTGCGAGGGCTGGCACCATCGTTGCCTCCTGTGCCACGGGTGCTTCAAAAGACGGACGAAACATTGCAACCAGAGCAACAGAAATGAACCAGCTGGAAAGCAGCAACCAGCTGGCACTTCCACTGCCCACGGGTATTCTGGATGTTGAAGTGTACTTGGGTTCGCCAAGGAAATGCCATGGCGATCTTAGATATCGATTAACTATCCCAGGCGAGTGCCTTTCAGGATGCTCTGTAAGCCATCGCCCGCCCCTCTCCCGAATCCCCATCTATCCGCTTCCCAGGGCAGGAGCTGGGAAACCTTCCCCTGGGAAGAAGATCTGCAGAGACAGCATCTGCTGGTCTCGGTCCAAAGCTCAATGAACCTTTGTCCGTGCCTGGACCCGCAGATGTTGCAACTGATTTTTTTTCCTCCTTCCCCGCAAATGCAATATCTGCCGATTGGGGAAATGTATTAAATGAAATGGAAAAAAGTCAGGTTTGGCAAAAATGTGTACGTGTGACTGCTAGAATTTGTCCTTAGGCTGATGAATGGTAAACAAAACCATTGCATGCTCTAAGCAGAAGGAAAACTGGCCCATAGATCATCTGCTCCTTTTGTTGTCTTTTAATGCAGTGCTTTTACTTAGCAAGCCCATTTGTGTACCAAAAGGATATTTTCCTAGGCTCTTCACAGCCCTCACAACAGGCACTAACCCAAAGAATCTGTCATCTCGGTAAGACCTGTCAGGAAATTCAGAAAATGTCCATAAGTAGAAATACAAAAAGCCATCAAATTCATACAAACATTAAAGCAATCACTATATTTTCAAGTTCTTCAAAACATGTTATTCTAATCTTATTTCAAGTCTAATTCCTGGCCTGCTGATACCATGGTGGTTCTCACTTCATGCTCAAGTTCAGGTCTCACATTTCCATTTAAAAATTCTTTTCTCACGTAAAGAGTCTCTGAAAAATTTTATTAAGTATTTGGAAAAGATGCATGTGCAGATCTGGTTCATAAACTAGAGAAAACATTGCTGTATTTGTCCATCCATTTCTAACATTCAAGGCAGCACGGAAAGCTGATTGCTAACGCTTCTCGAATTTTGCTGCAAGTAGGGAAGATATTTCTTTGGTATTTAAGCTGTAGGTGAAAGCAAGACAGACATCTGCTAATTGCTGGTTTCTGGGGAAATGGGAACTATTTAGATTTGGGGACTGATCGGCTTTTTTAATTAGCTCATAACACTTCTTATGTGCAGTACATGGCGAAGACCTTTCTACTTACCAAAGAGTGACAACACGGGCAGAGGAAAAGCATAAAGATTTCTGCGCAATTGCCAGCCAATACATTTTTATCCTGAACACCACCACACACATACACGGTGTCGCTCCCTCTCCCCGCAGCATTGGACAGCCATGTAATTTCGGGTATTGGACCGAACCAGCGGCATTCTGGACTCCCAGGTCCCAGAAAAAACCCGCAGAGGAACAGACCCCAGGGAGGCGAACGACATCCCCCCGGTGCTCTCCATCCGTTCCCTATCTGCATTCCCTCCTGGATGCCCTTTACTTGCACGCTTCGGTCCACGAGCGGCTGCTCAACCTACACCTGGAAGAAGCCCCTGGACTGCCTCAGGAAGACACAAGGATATTTTTCTCCTTTCCCTTTCGCCCTTATCTTTAAACCCCGAGGATACCAGCAGCCTCCAAACACTTTTAAGTACAGTATCTGCAGATCTCAGGCGTGGTACAACAGCAGCAAATACGCTTCCATGTTAAAAGATCAAGGCAGCTTTAAAATGGAGGCCAAAGCCCACAGCAGATACCATTGTAAGCTTTTTCTAGGCTACAGCTTATTTTACGATACATCTTAAAACGCCCCCGTCACTTTTTACAGCCGGTGACCTTCATTTAACTCTGCCAGGCTTTACGATTTAAAACCAAGATGCAAAACACCGTCCCCTGCATCCCCAGGAGCACGCTGGTCACGACGTGCCTGCCTTGGGCTCTCCCCTCCCGCACACAAACCCAGTTTTACCCAGTAATTCCCCGCAGCAGCATCACTCCTGCCGTACCAAGCCCCGCGCCGCAGCCAGCATCCCCCGCCAGCTCCCCACCTCAGCCCCAGCGCGACGTTGCATCTCCAAACCCCCCGATTATCCTTTCCAGCTCATTTTACACTCTGGCACGCAGCATACGTTCGCCAAAAAACAAGATCCCGATGCCCACTTGCACAGGCAAAGCGTACGGGCAAAATATATTTGCCCAAGCCACGCACAGATAAAGGCGGCAGAGGAAATTTCCATTTCGGAGCTCCCAACGCAGTCCACTGCTAAGCAAAGCATTTTACCGAGGAAACACTTTGCCTTAGGAGAACGGCAATAACGGGAGGGAATGAAGGATATCATCCAAACACAACAGCAACACGGCGAGGTGCGAGGATGAAGGATCGAGCTCCCCTACAGCAGATGGTGCAGATGTTCCCTCTCATCCATCTTCCATATGTTCCCACTCAACACCGAGCGGGTCTTCAGGTTTCGCTCCGGTTGAAATCCCCACCCTCCGCACGCACAAGGTGCGGCGCAACAGGCACCAGAGCATCCCACCACCGCCTGCGACCGCGGCTCGCCCTACCCAGTGGGTCACCGTGGCCCAAGGGGTCATTTTGGCAGGTAAGAAAGTTTTTCTGCGGTATTTATCCCTGCAGAAGTCAGGAGGCGAGAATCCCGATTCTCAGCTCCACGGATTTGCAACGCCGGCTGCCGGCACCAGCCACCGTGGCCAAGCATCACCTGTGGTTTCCTTCTTTCTCACGGGGACGCTAGATAATTCCTGACCCATCCCGCTCAGTGGTCAGCCAGCCATCCCACCCTGCCAGGAAACAAGGGGTACAAAATCGAATATAAGCCGCGACAGGACAGATCCCGTTGTAAAGCCTGCTTTGCATCACCAGGCAGCCGGTGACGGAGTGGAGCAGCAGTGTAATCGGACTTTAATTGACGATGAGAATATTCATCTGGGCTCTGTCCAATTTGGTATACTTAATACCTCATGCCTTCTCCACACGGATCGATTTTTGCATTGAGTTTATGAGGAGTAATTAATATTCATTCAGAAGTAAGCAGAATAAGATTCCCAATGCATGAAGATGTTTATTATTTATTCATATTTAAGGCTTGTTAGATTAATCTATTTTAAATTACCGCATGCTGCCAGGCACAATTATTATAATTTATTAGGATAATTTCGGTGGTTTATTTCCCTCTGATGCAACCTTGCAGAAGGTGTATGCTGCTTCTCGAATGCTCCCATAAAGCAGCTCGTGCTGCTGCCAACGGAGCCGCAGCCCAGTGACGAGCATCCCCTTCTCCGAAGGGGCCAACCTCCAGATCGGGTGTGTAGTCCACGCTAATTTATTTTTAAAGCGGATATATCCCAAAGTATAGAGATCCTTGCATCACGTCTGAGCACGGGGTGGGGGGTGCATTCATTTGTGGCAAGACACTAGGAAAAAAAAATCTATGGTGGCTTACTCCTAAAGATGCTCGATGACGAATTTGCATGGCTCGGGCAGTGTAAGGTGACCACGTACAGCACATCCCGGCTAAGCAATGTAAAACAACGGGCACTGCTTGGTACTTCCAGGACCTGCCTTTGGCCACCAAAAAACCCCCCTCAAGATCTTCCTGCCTCTGTTTCTCGGGCATAAATGGCTCCTCCTGAGACGTTACAGGAGTGGTACTTACAGCGAGGGGGTGGGAACATGAAAATAAAGTCTTCAGCTCCACACTGTGCAAAAGACTTCACCTCATTTCTTTAAAAAAACCCCTACATATTTGCTTAAAAGCTGCAGTTACCATCATTACATTTAATTGATACCCTCAGGGGCTCAAAACGAGACAGGCTTTTATGAAATTTAATTATTTTCCACCAGGGCTTGCAAGGTAAAGGTGCAATTACAGCAGCAAGGGCTGCTACTTGCACCAAGGGAGGGCCAGCTTCCTCGACAGCCCCGTGCCAGTGCGCAAGCGCTAAGCACGGATCTCTGCTACGCGTCGGGCTTTGCCTCCGCTGTAGTAGTCACGGATTGCTTCTCCTCACTTCAGCCTTTAGAAAAATAATGAAAAATACAAACCAGGCCAATTTGACTCGATACTGGACCAAAGCACGCCACGTATGAACCTGTTGTAATTAAAGCGAGCATTACTTCATTCTGCGATGTCCTTGCAGCGATGCTAAAGCGAGCGTACACCAAGCGGGGTGCAGAAACGGGGTTCCCCCGCGCCTGAGGTGGGCTGTGGGCAAATCCTTCCCACGTCAGGGAAATGAGGGAAATCACACCTGCACGACCGGCTGCAAATCAAGCGATACTTGTACATCGCTTGAAATAGTGTTTTCTCACCTTTGAAAAAGGCCCTCGTTTATCCTGGCACCCAGGGAAGAGCATCCGATGTGCTGATGCAGGAGGAATGGAAGAAGAGCCTGCTTTGAAACTCCCCCCCCAGCTGAGCAGCTGCAATACCCACAGCACACCTAATGATTTCTCCCCCCCCCCAAAAAGACTGTACAGTGCAAACTCTTTTGAACTGAGCTGCTTAATCAGAATCTCCGGAGAGTAAACACAGCCACAAGGAAAAAAAGACCCAACTTTTTAATGTAAAAAGAAAAAAGACCTCCTTTGAGTAAAACAAATGGTTTTCTAACAAAGAATGTCCTGGGGACAGGAAGACAATGTCATGCATTTGATGCTACAATACTGTACTTGAGATTAATGCTTTCACAGTTAAGATTTTACCCCAATTACAGATCTCCCATAGCAAGTAGCAAAATATAATTTAGTCTTCTCTAATGGCAGACTAAATTTTAGCTAGTTTACAGACACAGAACTTAAGAGCAATCTAACAAAATTATTTCAGTATTCCTTTCATCAAATGTCTATTATTTGAATATTACGCGTTTGATATTTAGGGCATGCCCTGTCAGCTATACGCAAATAATATGAGGGCATTTGCATTTTTCTGCCATTTAGAGAAATCTCCATTTCCTCTACTTTGATGAGCAGTGGGGGGAAATGCTGGTGTCACCAGGGCCAGTCTCCCACCGGGGGAAAAGCTGACCATTAAACTTTGATCCAACCAATACTACGCTAACGTTGTAGTTGCTCCGTGACACTGGGGAATGGAAACATTTAATTTTCATGAATAACCAGGTTATGGTTCCTCTTTGCAGCGTGCCAGGGAGGCAGCCCGAGGGAGAGCCCAAGAGCATTTGCCTTTGCTGCACGTTGAGGCCCCATGTTTATAGTGAAATGACCAAAATACAGAAGCAGCAAAAATTGCATCAGTGTAGAGCCAGAGGATGGCATCCCTCATGCTCCTTAAGTCCTCAGACTTCGCTTGGGAATCAAAATCTCTGCTTTTAACGCATGCTTTTTCCCTCTGGGATGTTTGACCAAGCAAATACAAAACATATCCAATATTTCTGACACCCGGTAAGCTGTTATTTTAAGCACAGTTTCAATAAACTACAAAAGTTGATACTGTTAGAGGCTTGAAAATATACGATCTCATTAAAAAACGCTGGCACTTAGAAAGATCTCTGGTGGCCAATCACAGCTTGGGGAGGGCTGTAATTTATAACTTTGATCCCCACAGCTAAACCATTTAATCTGATAATAAACATCAATCACTGATTTTTATTGCACCATTTTGCAGCCTGAGCAGAAAACCTTGCTCTTGCGGACAAATTAGGCACCCCAAAGTGACTCTTGCAAATAAATACCGACTTTAATATTCAGCAATATAATTCCATGGGATCAATTTTTTATTTAAGCACTACTGGAGCTAGGAAAAAGTTTGTAATTACAAAAATATCTACAAAGGCAACTCAGTGCAGCGTAACAGCATCTGGCGAGCAGGAGCCTGCCTCTCTAGCAGCTCAGTGACAACACGTACCGTTATGTCTGTTACAGTTGTCATCAGAAAGTTATTAAGTGTGTCCAGATATTCTGCGTGACAGTCCATAACTCACCATTAAAAATGATGCGAGATCCCATTATGTTCCCATGCAGCCTCTCTCGTAGGCTCAAAGTACTAATCCACCATCTACCACTCAATAGCAGGGGAAATGGAACGGTCAGGCGTAATACATCGTGCAAGTGGATAACTGCCAGAAAAAATAAATCAGATGGAGCCCATTAATATATAATGATGCCAAACTACCATTAATTCAGATACTCTTTCCAATCCAGAGAGCTATTTAAGAAGTAACTGAAATAATGATTTTTCCTTTGGACGCATTGAACATAATCATCGCTTAATGCTGGATTTTTTGCACTCAGTGGAACAAGGCAGTTCATCAGTATGCTTTCTGAAATGTTCCCCTGTAAATGAATACTTTCCAATAAAGATATATTACAATTAAGTTCAATTATTTATAAAAGTTGCAGTCCAAGTAAAGACGGAAAATTAAGAACATAAAGACTGCTTCAGTCTTCTTCACGAATACCTGCAAGAATCAAGCAGGTAGGCAGCAGCAAGAACATTGAAATCTGCCGGTTACACTCTTTTTAACAGGATTAGCTCAGTTTCTGCTTCAGAGAAGGCAAGCTAAATCTAAATTTTGTTGTCCAGGAATTCACTTAATAGAATGATGATCTTTAGGGGGAAAAAAGGTCATTTCTGTCTTCACTTACCACTTCTGTTTCTCCCCCCACCCCCAAAAAAGACAAATGAAAGAGGAGAACAAGCAATATTTGTCTTGAGACAAGTACCAGAAAGGGCTGAAACCGCCTTTTATGTCAGGTTCTTAAACCAACACTCACAAGAAAGCCAGAAAAGTCTGACCAAATACTAACCATTCCCCACGTCCACCCAACGTTGAGATCTTACGAGATGACTCCAGCAGCAGCTAAGCCAGCCCAGGGACCCAGCCACCAGCCGCACACTCTAAAGCCTGCCCATCACCATACGTGGACAGTGAGCATATGCTCAGGTCAAAACTCAATCAAATCAGTACATATTGATCTTTCTTAACTATCTCCCCAGAGCATATTCAACTCCAAGGAGGTTTGCTTACATGAAAAATGTATCACCTTTGTTCCAAGCAAGGAAAATACATGAAGGCACTTAAATTCTTGCCTTTTAGTCTTGCAACTCCATGAATACATTTTAGTTACTGATTACAAGTATGGGAGCTACTCAAAGTGAACTTTCCAGTTGTCTCCGGTAAACTCTCCAGTGTGTATATAAAACAGCTTTAACAGAGACTCACATCAGCAATTTTGTAAGCGTTGCATTAAATCCAGACGGTGTTTTTCATCTCAAGACAGAAAAATGCATATTAATCCACCAGCAGAGCAATGCATTGAGAATTTTAAACATTTCTGTCAGTATCGGTAAAACCATAATACATTCTTTGCTAGATGAGATACTGAATCATTTTGGTTCATTTGGAGGCCATTTGCTAACTTTATTAGGCAATATTCAGATGATGGATATCAAAAGGATATTCACTGTAGAAACAGGCTTTGTTTCTGAAGACAGTAATTAGGTTAACCTCATGAATAAACCCTTTATATCAGCAGCCTGTACAAAGTGGAAGTAAAAATTGAAGGAGAAAATGAGAAAGATAAAAAATAATTTCATGCAAAGGGAAAAACTTGCACCTATGTATAGCACTCTCCATCTGACACTTTTAAAATCATTCGTATGTGAATAGAAATGTCACAGTACCTGATGCACCAAAACGTACAGGTACGGCATTATGGAAGTGACCAACCTAAAACCAAGACGTGAGTTGTGGGGGCTGGGATGAAGTTACCCAGCGGTGATTTGCAGAGGTGATAATCGGGTGGAACTTCTACCGACCCCTCCTTGAGCTGCAGGTCCTCGGCACATCTGCACCCACCGGGCACCTAAGGCACCTACACTATAAAATAAACACCAAAATATATGTATCTAGGTGCCCTGCGGGTACAATATACTCAATAGAAGAAAAGCCTTCAGTTAACCCAATCTCTGCCATTACGGTTCACGGGCTACAGCAGGACCACACCACAAGCCCAGCGTGCAGCAGCCACCCTTGGGCCAGCATCGCCACTATTCGCACAGCCAAGTTCTCAAACCTACACTGAGTGAACGCCAAGGCATCCATCAGCTGAATGCTGAAAAATGTTTTTAATGGAAAAGAAACTTTTCAGGGTTGGGGGTTTCGGGGTTTTTTTTTTTGCTTGTGGGTTTGTTTTGGTTTGTTTTGTATTGGTTGGGTTTTTCTTTAAACAAAGCAAATAAAGCAAATACAGAAGCATTTGGAAGAAGTGGATCTAAGTCAGAAGCGGATCTAAGTCAGAAGCGGGCTGGAAGATTCCTCCTGGGCCTGCAGTTTCCACTGACTTCCAATGGCTACAGCCAACACCAGTTAACCTGGTCCTGTTGTTTCACTGAACATCCAGAGATTTGACCCGGAAAATTCAGAACAGAAGGTAAAGAGAAGAGGCAGTAAAGAAAAAGAGTGAATCCCATTTGCACTGGACTGTTCAGTCAATGAATAGCTACCCTTTCACCCTCAAACATCTAGTAGTTCCTCCACCTCTAGCAAGGTTAGCTCCAAAACCAGTCAAAAAAAAAAATTAAAAGACCTCAAAGCAAAATTCAAATAAGGTCATTTGACATCTTAGCATGGGCTCAGGGCAATAGCACATTGCCAACAGACTTGTAACCCATTAGTTTAATATAGTACAACATGCAGAGTGCATGTTATAAAACTGTGATTATCATTAAAAACCAAGGGCCAGCCTAAGGGCCAGCCTACTGTGCAGTGTGGGTGCAAGTTTAGGATACTTCAAAACAGCATGCAAAGGCAGAGCCACAGCCTCAGCACCATAGGACATGCTTCTCCTGCTCAGTCTGCTATTGCCCTGAAAGTCCCAAAACAATTTCAGGACACAGAGCGCCCCGAGACAGGTCACCTCTGCTGTTACTCACTCATTTTAAAAGCCATTACAAAAAGAGGTCTTAAGAAAGAGGTTATTTGATCGTAGGCTTTCCCCTTCAGCAGAACAAAGCATTATATTTCAGCACTAACAATGAGATATTTTTCCTCGAGTCAGCTTTAAAATAATGTTGACATTATAGTCAATACATTATATATCACTATATTTATGTCAGAATCTATTGGCATAAAAATAAATCAATCTAAATGCATAGCTCTTGTATTTAAATGAAGCCTGGCAATGCCACGTCTTCCCTTCAATTTTCACCCAGCTCCTCATATGTGTATCAATCATTTCTGACAGATTTCATACACTGGGATATCACCTCTAGTCTCACTAAAAACTATTTTAAGTGAATTTTATACACAAAGACTGGAAAAATCTGCTTTTGGGAGCTCTTCTTATTAGCAATATAGTTTCTGATAGCCTAAGCGTCGCAAGTGAAGTTTTACACTTAACCTCATATTCAAGGTAGGTCTGAAATGCAGGACAGTAAACGAGGGTCACCCCAAGTCAGCCTGCTCACATTAAAGCAATGGCAAAGCCAAACAAGATGGTTTTAAACGCGGGTTACCAGGTTGATTTACCCAGAAATACTGACTGTAAGAGACTGCCCAACACCCATGCAAATCCATCCAGCGTGGAAGATGTCAATGGGGAAACACCGGGAAGGCATTTTAAGAGACAGTTCCCCAACAGACCTCATCTTGACCAACAGATCTAAGCTGATTTGTTCCCTGTTATGCTATAAAATAAACACCAAAATACACGTATCTAAAACTATAAAATTATATTTTAAAAAAATTTAATTATCACCTGTAGACATTCACTGGCTCTGTGAATAAAGTAGAATTTTTAAAAAAGTCCTAAAGTCTTTAGTATTAAGTAGGTTAACCAATTTCCCATAAGTGACATCTGAGATTTTTTCATCCATTTGCAACAGCCATAAGTGAGCCATTTCACCCCAGCTGCTATAAGGCAGTTACTTCACTTACCTTAATTTGAAGCGGCCAGTTATGTTCAATCATCATTGCAGCTGACAAGAGAAATTCAGGACACCAGCTCCACTATTTCTGAATTACTGACATTAACAGCTGTTTTATATCTACAGACAGAGCTTTGTAAACAAGTCAATTAAGATACTACAGTAACACAGATTTTAATAATTTGAGGAACAGCCTGATGTTCACAGATCCACAGATGCTATATAAAAATACCAGAAAAAGAAGAAATTGCTTGTTCAGAGGAAACAGAACAGGAACTATTTCCTCCCTTCTGTTTGATGGAAGGCCCCACCTTTTGCTTGCAGAACAAAGAGGCTTCAGCCCTAAATCCACAGATACGTAGGTTTTCCTCCAAAGGTCAGGTCCAGCTACAGGACCCAGCCGAAACCTCTCCAGTGGCACCCTTCCACCCAGATCAGACAAAACCGCTCAGTAACGCACTGAAGAACGGGCCGGTCTCCAACACAAACTATTCCCAGGCCAGCAGCCTGCACGACATGGACTGAATCACTCCCAAGGAAATGGAGAAGACCAAGAATTCACCCAGCTTGGAAAAAAATTCAATTTAAGAGAACTGAGGGGTTTGGGAGATGCCAACTACCTGGTTGGACCAAGACTCCATGCAGCAGAAGCTTCTCTGTCCTGCTGCAACCCTCCAAAACTGTACTAACAGAATGAGCTCTTGACAGAAGCAAAGTTACAGAAAACAAGAGGGTTTTGTGATGGGAACACCAAGGCCTGATTGTGAAAGGGGCCAGCAGCACACCCTGTGCCTGAACACGCACACAGCTATATAAGGAACCACTGAGCACACATAAAGTATTATGTCTCTATGGAGGACACAATTTGGGTCTTAGACTGCAAAATTCGAGGACTTTTTTGACCAATCCTTCCTTTTCCATCCAATCCAGAGGGCTGGATTTTTTCTGAGGGTTGTTTTAAATACCTTCGCTTCGTATACGTAATGGATGACAACGGGGATCACTCCAGCTAGAATTTAAACCTACATCATTTTATGCAACTTCAGGCTTCACAAAAACACATCCGATTGGGGGTCAAAAAAGATTTTTGCTGAGGATGCCAACGCTGCCAGTCGACAGCTCCGGTTTGGGGAGGGGGCTGCGGTGGAACCCGTCCCGGGAACCAGGGGCCACAGTTTGCTGCACGTCCACCAAAAAGCCGAGACAGCGGCCGCAGCCATCGCTGTGTTCCTATCAGGTGGGATGGCAACAGCATCGGTTAATTGCATGAGAAGAAACAGAAGCGACCTCTTCCTGCTGAAGACTGTTGGTATTAATATTTGTCTTTGGAAACCAACCTCCAAAGTCATGTAAATAAGTGACAGAAATGAATGACAGCAGTTGCAGCCTTGAAATAAGACTTTTCATCCTAATACAGAAAGCATTTCTTGTCTATTAATGTTGCAGTGCTGACCTCTAGTGACAGATAGCCCATAAAACAGGAGCATTTATTGGGATAAACCTCACGTCTCACCCCTTCCCTCCTGACCTCCTCCACCAGCCCAGACCCATGTCCCCCACCTTCAGAGGGTGAGCACCCCCAGACACCCCGGGCACTCATTCCCAGGTAATACCGCCAACATCGCATACTTATCACACAAAACAGTTTTTCAGAGGATCAAAATATTAAAGACACACCTGAGTGAAGGTTTGCTGCTCAAGCTACGTAAAGCAGATTATGAGGAAATTGGTACAATAATTCAAAAGCCAAGCAGTAAGGTACTGATTTTAAGATATTTAAGTTAGGTAAGTTATTTGCATCACTACCTAGTGTGGGTTAAAACCCTTTTCCATACTCAGGGGCCAGTGCGTGCCTGGCGGGGTTTTGCAGTAAGGACGACGACCAGGCAGAAGCTGGGCAGAGAAGAGCCAGGACCCTCCACCGCCCGATTCACCGCCCGATCCACGGCAAGGGAAGGTCTCGGGAGCAATGTAAGCACCCAGGAGCCCGCAGGCTCAGACAGAGATGCTACGAGGGGGTCACGTTGTTGATTTACAACAGGAGACAAACCCAAATAGGGACTGGTGCAAGAGTGCGAAACGAGCATCCCAGGTAGATGAAAATCAGGCAGGCTCACCAGCACATGCACGTCATCATTCCTGCCAGGAGAAAACTCTTCAACAGTTCTGGCTGAGGTGACCACACGCAGAAGTTACCAAGCTTTCCCCTAAATGAAGAACAAAAAGGCATTCAGTCATTTCTCGGTTTAGTTTGATCCTTGCCCGCTTTAGAACAGGATGCCTGCTAATGAACCCCTCCTGGTTCCCTTGCTTTTCTGGGAGATTCAGAAAATATATTGGGTACAAACTTAAAAAAATATATTTAGTCTATACAATTTATATTAATATTTTCTAAATGGACCCAAGAGGACACCAGAAAGCAGAAAAACGTCTCTTCTCCACTCCTTTGGGAAAAGAGAAATGACATCCATATTTTCTCGGATTGCAGCGAACACACATTTTGAGAAAACCCCTCCCCAGCCTGGCTCTGCCTCCACCCCAGCGAGCAAGGCCGCCTGCGGCTATCCATCAAGTTTGTTTTTCTTGTTGCTGCTATGGACAAGCCGTAAATTCACCTCTTCCCAACCAACCTGCGGGCAATGCCAAACTAGCCGCAGTTCCAGGCACTGCCTCTTGCAAAACGCGTGCTCGCTTCAGCCCTTCCCTCAACTGCCCCCCTAAAGTAACTGAAGCTCAGAGGAATTCCAGCCCGTGGCAGAGCCCGCATTTGCAATAAACTTCATTTAACTGCCCTTGCAATACAGTGCCGGTGCCCAAGGGCATACCAGCAAGCGTTTGCAGCAGTCGCTGCTTTGGTGGAATTCAAGCGGTAACAGTGACGCACCATTTCCATGGCGGTTTCGCCTCTTCAGAGGATTGCGCGTGCTTTAATTAGGATTTTACACGTTTCTTTGTGGTGGCGAGAGCCAAGGGCCGAGAGTAACAAATGACTGTCGGGTGTTCGTGTTTCTATTCCTGGCGGGGAGAGCTTTAAAGCAACAGAAGAGCGGTGCACGGTGCCTAAAGCTGCACCCAGCGATGGAGGGGCCGAAGGGAACGGAGAACAGCACCTCCGGGAAGGCTCTGTGCCCCCTCGTGGAAAGCTACAAATACATCTTGTTACCCCTTACTTACAGCTCCGTCTTCGTGCTGGGGCTGCTCCTCAACGGAGCCATGCTGCGGCTCAGCTGCTGCCGCGCCAACTGGACCTGCACCACCATCTACCTGGTGAACCTGGCCGTGGCCGACCTCCTCTACCTCTTCTCTTTGCCCTTGCTCATCGTCAACTACCTCCTGCAGGACACGTGGCCTTTCGGAGAGCTGCTCTGCAAACTGGTACGTTTCTTGTTTTACGCCAACCTGTACGGCAGCATCCTGCTGCTGACTTGCATCAGCATCCATCGTTTTCTAGGCATTTGCCATCCCATCCGTTCCCTACCCTACCGGACCCGGCGCCTGGCCGCTGCCGGCACAGCGACGTCCTGGGCGCTGGTGTTCCTGCAGCTCCTGCCCACCTTGATCTACGCTCGCACCGGCGTTATCAACAACCACACCGTCTGCTACGACATGACGAGCCCCGAGAACCTCAGCGGCTATTTCCCCTACGGCATGGCTCTAACCGCGTCTGGTTTCCTCTTTCCTTTCCTCGTCATTTTAGCCTGCTATGCCTGACCATCAGAAGCCTCACGCAACACGCCGGAGACGCCAACCCCGCCGGCAGCGCTGCCCGAGCCAAGTCGATCCGAACCATTCTCCTCGTCTGCGGGCTTTTTGCGGTCTGTCTACTGCCGTTCCACATCACCCGCAGCATCTACCTCTTCGTCCGTGTGTACCGGGTAGCCGACTGCCAACTCCTACAGCGCTGGAGTTTGCTTTACAAGATCTGGAGGCCACTGGTGAGCCTCAACAGCTGCATCAACCCCCTCCTCTACTTTCTTTCTGGTCAATCTAACAGAGCCAGGCTGGCTTTGGAGCTGAGACTGCCCACGGCAGGTCCTCTTGCCAGTCCTGCCACGAACGCAGAGGGGACGGACGCCCCAAGACTTGCCCCTTGCTGAGGAAGCACATCCCTGCTGCCCTCGCATAGCACCGCGGATTTGTTCCACTTCGCTGGGTGTGAAGCTTGGAGAACAGCCATAAAACTCACCTGCACAACAACAACAAAAAAAAGTATAATTACGATTCCCCCAGAGTGAGGGCAAACCACAGTGAGGTCAAATTTGGGTGAAGAACACAGGAGGTATTTTTATAAAGGACCAAGAGGCAAGTTGTCATCGTTACCGGGGCCAGCTGTGACTAAATAAAGCTGAAAAACACCCTTTCCAAAAGGCACATCTACTGCTTCTAGTTGTAAAGAGGGCTGTAAAGAAAAATGATAGTGAATAACTGAGGAAGACACCAGAGCAGAGGTAAGCAGTCATCTCCAGCCATTAGTTAGGTAACAAATTTTTAAAAAGCTATGAGCATTATTTCAAAAAGCTACTTCAAGGATGATTACCACCTCGCTACTATTTCCTTGGCAGGGTCCATCACATCAGCACCTTCGCTAAAGGGTAGCAAGCCCTTCTGTTGCTTGCCAAGACTATTGTGCAAATAGCGTGAATTTATTGTGTGAATAAACGCACTATGAAGAGAGGCTTTTACATTACATGTAGTGCATTTCAGAAAAGGTAACAGAATTATTCTCCACAGCATCATCAGATGATGCTTAGGTGTCCTGCAGATCATAACGCCAGCAGGAGCCAAAGGTTTTGGGGGGGTTCACTAGCCAAGAAGCGGGGGTTTACCTAACATAAGGCAATTAGAAATGTGAACACGCTGTTCCTATGGTCACATCTACGGCACATTCACTGTCACTGCCGTAACGGTCTGGCTCAGAAACCTGTTCTCTCTGCAAAGGCAGCTCAATAAAACAGCCAAGCTGGTGCTCAGACGAATAGGGAACTTCTGATTTCTTCCCTCCCACAATGTCAAACCCCATTACATGTTGTTTAAATGCCATGGGCGCAACGAGATAGGAGCAAGCTTTGACTATCTGTACAAACCTTAACGTGCAAGAACCTGATAAGGACCTCGGCAAGTACCGTAACAGAAATATAATTTGAGTTGTTGTTCTTCGAAATTGCTAATTGCTTCCAAACCCGTATTTGAGCTACAGGCAACTGTAGACCCATTGCTGCCCACAATATTTGAGTCGCACCCCTTCGTTCAAGCCAGCTGGGAGCAGCAATTATTCAGAGAAGAAGCAAGGTAAGACAACAGGAGCTGCCAGCCATAGGAGACCTAGAAAACATTACAAGAGTAAGAGGAATTGTCTCAGAGGCTGACAACAAATGATCGAGCTGGGACACTGCCTGACCACATCCACACAAGCATCAGAATCAAAAAACAGCAGAAAAGCACTCACAGTATATGCCCGAGAAGCAGCAGAGACATGGTAGCAGAAAGCAAGCTTAGGAAAAGCCAAGAAACTGGGTCCTGTTTGTTCATAACCTTTTCGTAATACTCAACTTCAAGGAACTTGGCAAAAAAGAACTCAAAATTAGGAAAAAAAAAAAAGGTAATGTTTTTCAAGTCACCTCTGCAACAGCAGTGGCAGCTTCTCTCAGAAGGGCAGACCAGATGGACAGGACATGGTAACTGCCTCAGCTATCTAATTTTACATATGCTGACAGAAGCCAGAGCCCAGACTAAACAGACAGAACTACTTTGTCTTATTTTATGAAGATTTTTTTCCTTATTTAATTAAAACAAAATCCAAACCTGTTACTTCAGGTGTTCCAGATCACCTCCATCGAACTCTGGACAGAAGAGCATTTGCTTTCTCCCCACCCGAGCATGGTTGGTGTAACCACAGTAACATGGGCAAACTCAACCAGGGAATCCAGATTAAGCCACCCAGGCAGCCAAAGCTGCTTCGATTTCTTTCTCCAACATTCAGCAGACGGAGGCTTGGCAATGAGACAGAGCAGCTTGAATTTCCAATCTGTTGATTCAAATTCAGCCGAGGTTGGTAACAACTGAAACCCACCACTTCTGACAGCTGTTTAGAAGGCCACGCAAGCTGGTTTCAGCACAGTTCCTCGTGGGTAATGACAAACAAAACCATTCCTGCTGTCTTGCTCTGGGGCCACCTCAAAAACAGGCTTCTTGGGAAGTTCAGGATGAAGAAGAGTTCGCTACCGTTGCTGTTATAACACTCCCAAGGTCCTGGATGAGAAGAAGCTTGGTCATAAGTACTATCTTTATGGCACAAATGCTTTTGTTGTTCTTAGTGACCAGTATTTATGAAAAAATCTCAAATGTGCAAAAACATTTGCGTACTTGGAGAACACTGCAAGATCTGAAGCACCGCAGTGTCACTCGCGCAGCTACTCCATTACTGAATGTCTGAAAGAGATATTTCATGATTCATATGCATGGGAAGTTTAAATATTTACAGAGTATTTCTATGCTTTAAACATTTCCTTTTGAAGAGGTCTGCATGAAACAGTACGCTGTGCGTACTTAAGTCTAGGACTTTCTGGCTTCCCATTCACGCCAATACACATCTGTCCCATCCAACAGAACGCAGCGTGAACATATCAGGAATAAAGATTTTTCACAGTATTCAGGGACACAGCTCATTTGAACAGCTCTGCTTTGCCTGTCTGCTTGACGATCTGCACAACAGAAGAATCAGTAAGAGAGCATAGCATCTACAGTGGTAAGATACGCAATGGAATATCAACCAATTTTTGAAATAAGAATGAGAAAGCCTATTGGAACACCCAGCGATAGCCCCTGAAGAAAAGACATGTCAAAGGAGAAGAAAAAAAAAAGAAACAAAACAAAACAAAACACACACCCCCAATAGAAAGGAACAGAACCACCCAAAAGCCAGAGCAGCTCTGGGAGTCCCCCGTGCCTTGGGGGTACCCCACGTGAGCAGCAGAAGTAATAGCAGAGAGATGGGTAACACCATTTATATCCTTCCTAAGATACACCTCCCTCTGAAATTTCCCCAGATAATTTTAATAAAATATTCTGTTGAACTACTGTTTACTACCATATTTACTAACTCTTCTATAAACATCTCCAGACAAGTGTGCATATCCACTAGCAGAATTCAGTCAGACCACTGCAGTCCAGAAGCAGAGCCCAACCCATAAACTCTGTATTTAAAAATAAAAAAGTCAGGAAAGCCATACTGTACCAACGGCTTCTCAAGCTAGTGGGGGTAGAAGCCGTTAAGGGAAGCTTTGCAGGGGAAAAAAAGGCAGTCTTATAAAGATAAGCAGCTTTCAGCTCAAGCCATTCCAAATTCATTGCAAACAGGACTCGTGCAGACATTGCCAAATAACACTCCAGCAGCCCATGCTCAAACAGTCCCTCCCTGGCCAAGGCAGGCGGCCTGCTGGGTGCTGTAGCTGCTGGCCTTATTCCTCCCACAACGATCACAAACAGATTTCCTCTATCAAAAATAAATTGCATTTCAGAATTCAAAAATCCCTTTTCCCGTTTTCCTCTTGATGATCAACCCCAGCCTATAAAGTATGCATTGAAGGTCTGAAGCACAAACACAGCAGGAGACTTTCTAACACAGGGCTGGAAGCAAAAGGGTTGGCAATAGAAAGAGGAAGGCTCCATCCTACCAGAAATTTATTAGAGGAATGGGGCATAGGGGAACAAAAGCCAGATGGCTTCCATGCTCCATATCCACAAACGAAAAAACAAGGTAAAAATTGCTGGGCTGAAAACCCTCAGAAAGGAAAAGCCAGGGTGTTTGGAGTTGAGCTGACACGTGAGGTTACATCATTTGCAGAAGTCCGCCACTGTACTTCAGCAAGATGCTCAAGGGTACAGAGAGTTTAGGAACCGAAAATAAAGTTTCAAGACGACATTAAATTCACAGTTACTGTCTGTCATGTCACACACGAAATGCCAACCTACAGGTAACAGCAGTAGTTATCTACAACTATACCACATCAGAATTAGAGGAGAACCAGGTAGTTGGAAATGAAGAGCAACAATAATCTAAATCCCTCCCTCCCCAAGAAAGGAAAAAAAAGCATCAACCCATCAGGGGCAGGGGGGGAGAACTGGGGGAAACTTTGCCTTTGGATCCTCAAAGATACACTTCCCCAGAAACTCTACATATTTCTCAAGGGGAAGCAGAAGTCATGCTTGTTTAAAAAAAATACATACGTAAGTCTCAACAACCACGAAGGGCAACAACACATCACTAAACAGTCAGGTAAGAAAAATACAGGTGCCAGGATCCATTTAAAGCTTTTATTAAAAAGACCCAGAATTCACAAGTCAACAAGGAAACATAAACCAACTTGCATCAACCAGTCTCAGAGCTGAGAGCGTTTGGTTCTCAAAGGGAGCACAGAGAGCACCAATAAAAATGATCACAGGTCAGTCCCTTCAGCAGTAAGCTCAGCAGAGTTCACAACCCGATACTTTATCTTCCCAGATTGTTCTCCAGAATACAGAACTATCAACCAAAATAGTCCTGGCTTAGTCTTTCAGGAAGATGACCTTAGCGCTTCAGGAACAAGAAAGAAATCTCCACTGAAAAGCAGCTTTAAAAAATCCTTAAGACCATGAGTTCCAGAAGGTCTGCTTAAATTACTGCAGGCAAAAAAAATTATTACAGGTATAATACAACATTTTATTAAAGCAAACTACTTTCTCTGCATCAAGCAATTCGCCAAAGGGTCTGAAGCCTTTCGTGGCACACAAGGACTCCCTGCAGTCAGCCAAGGAAAGCTCCCTCACCCCTGTGCACCTTATCCTCTACCTCCGTAGCAGCGTTTTGTTTGGTGCACCTAGTGCTCCAGAAAGCCAGATACTCTTGCCTTTTAAAGTAAGATTAGCTTAGTTTCGGAATAGTTTGTCCAATTATGTAAGCAAGCCTCTATCATTAACACAACACAAAGAACAACGCACTCTGCAGGAGTTGCTAGTAACCAGCTATTCAGCAACAGGCCTTTCACTGAAATTATGGGAAAGCGTTAAGTTTCATTATGAAATTGAACATTTTTCCACTGAACACCAAACTTCAGTTCCTGCATTTAACTCTCTTCATCATTTTTAGTCACAACATCTTAAAAATACACAAATTTTCACATTAATCAGGATTTACATGAGGTTTATTGCTAAGCCTGTGATTTTGTATCAAGTTCCAGGGCTAGCACTTTTTGAGCTAACACTGAAACTGTATAGTTTAGTTTCCCCTGAAATACTCGGTTGGATCAAAATAGAAAGGTACTCTTTTCTCACGTTTTTTCTATAAGAAAAATGAAACAGGCCACTTCCAACATGGAAACAGAGCTGTCCAACTTGAGAGGCTATATAACCCATACCAAGATCAAGGCTCATTTCACAGCAATTTTATTACTGAAACAAAGCTTTCCCATTTCAAACATCATTGTGTAGTGAGAAAAGATCAAGTCTTAGCTATTGACTCGAGCTACTCACTGAGTATTTTAGACAGAAGGGCGTAGTACATAGCTCATGGGTTCAAATAAACAGCCAGATGGTTCTTCATCAGTATCTGTGTTATTTACCCACAGTGCAGAGGGGGAGCTTAAGCCAAGTACTTTAAAAATAGTATCTACACTTGCAGAAAAGTATGGTGCATCTTTCTGCTTTTGCTCCGGTAGTTGTCAGGACTGGAAACAAAGTTTTGTGTACCAGGACTTCACTGTATTTCTGCTTTTGCAAGTGGGGCAAGATGCTATTTCAAGATGCTTCTGTGTGCCATTGTCGATAAATAGGAAGAGTAATTATCTGGTAGCTGCAAAAAATAATTTTAAAAAAATCATGCATCATAATAAGCCTGCTCCTCAACTTACTTGGTTCACCAGCCATTGATTCATTCTCATTTTCTTCATTAGATTTTTAATTACCATTGGTGAGACTTCATTTCTGAGAACAAGCATATATTTAGCATTTTAATCAGAGGTTGACTTGCTGGCTATTTGAAACAATAAGCCCAAGTTCTTAAAGTAAACATCTCATTGTTCTATTCTTAGTTATTAAACCCCCTACTTTTTTACTAATACCTGAGCGCCTAGTTTGGAGAGGTACTTATTCCTTAAACTAAATGCATCAGCTTTTGGCCGTAATTTAGCCAAGTCTTCTTCATTTTGACGTCTGAGTCTCTCTTGTTCTTCCGCTCTGGAAAAGAAAATTGGTTTAAGATATTTGCACTGAGGAGTGCAAACCCAAGCAACTTTATCTTGTGTATGCAGTTTTATTTTTAATAACTAGAAAATGCTTGTAATGTTTATAGATGAATACTGGATATCAGATTAAAAGAGACTAAGAGATGTGTACGGATTACTCTAATTCAGTGTAAAGAAAGAGAGAGGCTGTTTTCTGCAGTTTCCTTTTATTTAGATTGCAAGACTTCGATAGAAAGATAAACCTTTTGGTTTTCACAGATTACAACACGCTCAGTGCGCTTTTGTAACAATTTTTACTATCTCTTTATTAAACAAGCTTTCACTCCTTAAAATAAAGGTTACAATACAAAAGGAATCAGTTGTCAAAAAAGCTAATAAAAGACTGCTCAGCAGTCTTCAGAATTAATAGCAGTCTCCTACAAGACAGTCACTATTTCACCAGAGCATTGTCGCTCTTTTCTCTTTTAAGACTTATATGAGAAACAGAACCAAAGCAAGCTCTAAATACACTTAGCTTAAGACAGTGGTTTGCATTAAGACAGTGACAAAGGCAGTAACAGTGACCCGTTTCTAAGGCTCATTGCCTTACAGAGCTTATTACAGAACATAAAGTGCCATTACGTTAAGAAACCTCCACCCCCACCAAGATGGTAGCACTGCACATAAAAGACACTTCGTACTAACTAGTCTTTATCTTACGCTGAACATGTTTGTCTCAGGTTGCAGAGTACCCTCTCCAATGACAGAGCCTAAACACAGTGCAAAATGCTATAAAACCCATTCTGTGCAAATTAAGAGGTGATATGCCATTAGTTCAAACCGGTTACAAAGCATAAAATTTAGCCATTTACTGTAAAATCCCCAGCATGTTAGTTTCTTTTCCAAAAAACTACTGTGCAGAGTGACCAAACTAAACACCACTATAATTCTTCGAGTTGACATGCTGATCATCAAATGCTCCCCACTTCTGGATGATATTTGCTATTCAAATTTCTTTTCTGAAAAAAACATTGTAATAAAAATTACTGAAAATAATTGTTCTAAGGCACTATATCCCACAGCATACACTAATACAAAGCCATCTTTCACAGTAAGTCCTGGAAGTGTTACACACACCCCGCATGGGCCAGGCAGATTGAAAGGCAACTCTATTTGGACACAGAATTCCTTTGCTCCTGGGTACAAGGTTTGGGGAGTTTTGTTGCATTTGTATTAAAAACTGGCTGTGACCTTTCAGCTCGAGGATGATTCTCATTACAACTAAGCTAGCCAGCTCACCACGTCTGGTGAGGTTTTAGTTTCCTTGAGCTTTCCTCAAGACTGATGTCCTAATTTGTGGGCTTTTTACACAAGAAACAAAACCATGTTAAACCCCACAAGTCACCTAGCTACACCTTGTTGACAAGCATTTTGTTTTTTTTTCAAGACTAACTTAAGTATCATCATATGGACAGTTACACAGTCCCATTTTAGAAAAGTCCATAAAGTCCATTTATAAGAGGTGTCTTGTTATAGTCAAGTATTTATCTGGAACAAACTTATAAGCTGTGAGATGTATAATACCTGCAGGTGAAATGTAGTTACCTATTAAAAAGTAAATGAACAGGCAAATGAACTTCAAGATCTGAAGAGACTCGCTGAGCTGAATTAGGTCAGAACAGAAAGCATTTCAAAAGAAAAATTCTGTGTTGTTCACACACAAGCAGCTTGAATTCTACCCATGTTATTTTGAAAGGTGTGACTTGCTACATATTGACATACTCTTTCACATGACAAAGGTTAAACTGTGACTAGAGTCATGAAATGCATATACTGCGCCCTGTCCAACAGTTCTCAATCACAATCTCACCAAAACAAATTCAGATTGGAAGAACAGAACCTCAAATTTCTTAAACTTGTTCTACCCTTAAGTAAATTAAACATTTGCTTTAAATATATTAAAAAAATAAAAATCAGTAAATTAGCCAAGACTTCATCCCCATTGACATGACATTCTCCAATGCACATATTTTTAATCCTCACAGCACTAATTAGAACTAGGAAAAGTTAACACAGTTTCTGGGTGCTGAGACACTACTAGAAGAAGCATCTTCAACAAGATCATCAGGACAAACTAAGCTACCCAAACTCAGTCTGATGGACAGACTTTACATTATGTCTACTTAAAAAAAAGCAACTTTTCTAGACAGTTAAGTAGATAATGGAAAAGCTGGAGTGGAAGTGTCCTTTGTTTTGCCTTTAAGGTGACATCTCCTAATGGACTTTGCCATACAATGCTTTTTCTCTCCTCTTCCCCCAATACAAGGCAAGCATTTTGAAAGTTAAGACTAACACGGTGTTTGACTCCCTTGTACAGCATTCCATATCCATTGAGAGCTTTACCTCTCATTTAGCATTCTCGGATAGCAAACAATAAGGCAAATAAACTTTCTACTGTGCAGAGGGGCTAAAGCCAGTGCCGTAGAACTCAGGGAACACCCCAATAGCAGGTAACATACCTTCGTGTTTGATCAAACAACACTCCTAAAGCACAAGAGTACCCGATTCCAGCTGTTAGGCTATGCACAGTGATAGACCCTTAACGTGTCACCAATGTTTTGTCAAGACCAAGAGAATTTTTTAAGTTACTATTCTGAAGAGCATCACTGTCCTTATTTTCTGTAGAGAGGGAAGCAGGACATGCAAGTATCCCACAGAATGAAGTTTGCTTAATTGGATGAACTGTCAAAATTTGCTTATTTCAACAATTTCTGCCCTAAGCCCACCCCAAGTTCTCCATTTCCTTTTAAAGGAAGAAGTGGATTCCACTTTATTGAAATATCCCTGCCCCCTTTTCTTTCTGAAAATGGAAACTTTTCACTGTAATCAATAACATTTATGACACAGATCTGACCAAAAATCAAGTTTCACATTAGCACTGCAATTTAGACTCAAGCCTCGGTTTTCAGAGACAAGTTGAATTAAGACTTCTAAATAAAATAACAAGAGGAGCAAGCTGAAACTAAAGGGAAAGGGACTGGAGTGTAGTTTCTTCTGAAGACAGATCTAGGTTTTAACGACACTTAAAAAAAATTGGTCCATGCATTACATGACATTAAACCCAGGTAACGTTTGCTGCTGACTGTGTCAGGTACGCACCATGTAAGTCAAGCACATTTTTAAATAAGCGATACAACATTTTTTAAGGCCACTGAAATAAAGAAAAATAGCAAGGAAGAGTGCCAGGAAAGGACACCTGATTAATTGCTAATTCCTCTAATTATTCATTCACAGGAGGCAGGAATAGGAACTCCTACTAGTAAAAAGTAAGAAAGAAAATAACATTCAATACAAATGGCAGACCTACAAAAGAGACTGACTTCAGACAGTAATCTACTCAATTACTTCAGGTTAAATATTCCATAAGGACACTGTTCTTTATTGTTCTTTATACTTACTCAGTTGCAGCTACTTTTTGCAGTTTTTCCCTTTTCTTTGCAGACCAGTTGAGATCACCACCTGCAACAGAAGTAATATACACTTTGAAACTTTTAAAATTGGTCTTTTTGTATTATATCTTGACAGTGGAGTAATTCTCAAAAGTAGAAACTGAGGTAAAGAATGAGCAATGTGTTCATAATCATCCGAGCAAGCAAAATCAGGACCCAAACTAAGCTCCCAAGCCTGATCCAGTTTTATGTGGAGTAACAATTAAGTTTCTCTACAACTCACCATAACATCCCATAAAACTAAAGTGGAAGCAACTTTAAAAGAAACAAATTAATATCCCTTCCAGATCTTTCAGTAGTTACTGCTTCAAAAACCAGTTGAGAAAGAACACTGCTATTTGAAGGAAAGCCTACAGAATTAAGTTTTTACATTTGCAGATACATATACAGTCAAGTTTGATATGCAGTTTAGAAAAAGCTGCAGAATATCCTACATGTTTGTTCAAGTCAGCTGAAGGGATAGGTACCACTGCCCTGCTGATGAGATTTAACATCACAGCAAGGTTCAGGGAATGACACACTACAGCATCTACGAAGACGATGTTACAAGGACAGGCCTCATCAAGAGATGCTCCTGGTACCAAAGCCATGAGCTACAGCACCCAACACAAGACCGTACAACACCACCTGTAAAGAGTTCAGCTTGATAACTTCAAGAATTACAATAAAAACAAATATCAAGAGAAGCTGAAAACACTTGCTTACCGGTGAGGTGATTGACAAAATACAGCATGACAACAGCAATTAGTGACACTACAAAAAATAAAAGGAACAGTTTTAGCTGTTTAAATTTAAATTAAATTTAAAATAAATTTACAACAATGACAGAAGAACAGCTTTAACATACAACCAAGCAACAACTAATATTTTTCACAACAGTTGTAACTGAGGGGAGATTTTTGCCAGCAGCATCTCTTAACTGCTTTTGAAAATTCCACTATGCTCATAAGTAGCATGGTAACTCAAAAAAAGTTATTCTACTTTTAGTTATATTAATAACAGCCCTCAAACATAGCCTTTAAGAGTATCATTCACCCACCCTTTTACTCACTCTTCATTTTTTTCAAAACACTGAAACTACTTACAATAAATCGCTTCAAGAAAACCACAGAACACTTCTAGGTTTGAATTACTTTCAATATTGTCCCAGTTGAAACCCCCATCTAACTGTAAGAAAGGAGGTATTACTGTTTTACAGGAAATATTAAGAAAAAAGCCTAATAAAGCTTCCTGAATGTACAGAATCCATTTTCAATGTTCGTAATACTTACGGCAAACACAAGCACTGAAGAAGACTTCAAGAAATAAGTATCCTCTTGTGTCCAGAATCATCCCAGCTGCTATAGCAATAATTGCCAGACCAAGATTCTGGATAGACTGCATACTAACACAGAAACAAAGGATTACCGCTGTGCAGAAATTTATTTTTAAAGAAAACATCATTAGTGACACTGAACAAACAATGAGTTTAACTTCTCCCCATTTGTGACAGCATGTGACAGAGTCGTGACTCCGCATTTTTGCAGAGGTTTCTGTGCATCTACCACAACCACATGCTCTACCACACATATACATCCTGAAACTACATGAGACTTCCTGCTAGACCGAATTTGGAGGAATTAGGAACCATTAACATGTTAGAACCGCTCGATATTCAGTGGTTCAATAGCACCAGGACATGGTCATTGTAGAGCAGCAGACAGGCAGATTTAAGCACTTACAAGCCATAAGCAGTTCCCAGCTGGTGTTCTGGAACAACAAAGGCCACCATGGGCCACAGGGCACAGGCAAGCAGCGAGTAGGCCAGTCCTAGCAAACACTGGTGAAATAAGAACAAGCAAACAGATGTTAGATGAGATGCATTCTTGCTGTAAAGTTCCAATAAATGAACATACCGGTTTTCCTCTTCTCCCAAAAGAGGAAAAAAACCCAGCTAAAGTAACACTTTTTGCAATATCATTCTAAATAAATACACACATCTAGAAGGAGAGAGAACTTTTTCCAGGAGTGACCCACGAACTAAACCCTATCTAATTAGCATTAAGTAAAGAGCCTGACTTGAATACCCAGAGGAAAAGATCAATGCTGCAACTCACTAGAAAAAATACCTGAAAAACAAGGACCCTATTTTTAAACCCCAATACACTGGTGAACACTGTATTTAAGCCTGTAAACCTTAGTTCAAAAGCAATTTCTCAGAGAATCTGCCCTAGGAAGAGGAAAATCAGTAACAAATTTTTTTATTGAGTTTTACCACTGTCCAATACAGCACATTAGAGACAGTTTAAGTAATAGTCATAAGCTTCAGAACTCTACCAAAAGAACAAGTTTTAGGAGAAAAGCAAGCACCTAGCACAAGTAATCTAGTAATAGCCTGTGTAACGAGCATCCCTGAAGCGTGAGAGCAGAACTCTGCAACAGAGCACCACCGAACCACAGATACCGTGATAAACTGAGTCCTTCTCGGAAGGGACACGGAATTGTCACTCCATACAGCTCTCCGGACTAATCTCATTCTTCCTGAGAAGTTGAACACCCTTTTGCACTAAACAACTACAGAATTACTGCTACAGACAGCAGCAGCCAGTCTTTTCCACCTCAAAACACACATGCATAACTACTGCCTCCCTCCACGAAACACCAAAACTTGAAGTGTTATCTTTAGGCCACAGATACCTCATGTTAGTCTTGCCTGTATTATGCATTCTTTGCTTTTTCACCATTTAAGCTCAGTTTCACCTAGCATATCGTTCTTAAAGTCAGGGATATAAAAATAGGTTTTGAGGACTACCTAAACAGTCAGAAGACAGTAGCAACTTATGCAGAATAATTCAGCATTAACTTCATGTCTTATTTTATCATACTCAGCTATAAGTCTCAGAGAATTAGTTACCATTGCTATCCAGGGGTTCCAGAAGGTAAAAGCCAACATAATATGAGAAGCAAGTGTAGTTATTACAGCACATAAAACCCAGATAATATTCTTTCCAAGTTTATCCACCAGGAGTCCAAAGACTGGGGACATGGGTGCCGATATGATATACACAATACTACAAAAGAATAAAAATAAGAGAACTGAACACTATCGAGCCATGGACAGCTTTAGGTGTTGCATAGTACAAGTGTCTCCAGATAAAATACCATATTCCCTTGTTACCTGTAAGGTCATACCCAAAACCACACAAAAAAACCCCACCCTGAACAACAGACACCAAAACTCAAAATTCCCAAATGGTCTGAGGACACGAAAACACTCAACATCCAAGGAAACAGTGACATACTTGGAGCTCTTGGAATCATAAACCAGCAAGTGTTTTGTTGTTGGTTTTTATTTTTTTGGTTTTTTGACACATCACAAATTCATCTTTAAACTAGGAAAATTAAGTTCATTTAGTGTTGCTATTAAACTTCTTTGATCACTCAGAAGAGAATCACCAAATACCAAAATAATACCCTCAGACAGAGCTTTTTCTTTCCAATTCCTCAGTGTGAACATCTAAGACATTTTTATTGAAAAAAAAATTACCCACACCTCCCAATTATTCCTTCAGCCATGTGAAATCTATCTAGCCACTTAAATGCAAGTCACCACCTGCAACAGTAGATCCCAAACCTCCTCCCACCTGGTCAGAGCCCAAAGATACATACACCCCTAGAACACAGCAGCAGCACACTTACTTATTAAATCAACCACAATATACCTGTTAATTGCACTTGCTTCTTGAGATGAGAATCTGAATTTCTCAATAAAGAAAACCCTAAAGAAAAAAAAAAAGCAGATTTAGAAAAATGCATACTTTTATGACATGAAAGAAAAATAAAGCTAGACAAAGTAAAGACACAAGAACCTAGTTTACAGGAAGCTTTTAAATATATCTATATAGCTTTGACATAAACATCCCATCACAGATCCTCAGTTATAATGCATTTAGGAGCTTATTATCAGACTCTACACATTTTTGTCTCAGAACTATTCAAATTACACTTTGGGGAAAACATCCAAAGTACATAACCAACATGTAACCCAATAATGAGACATTAGCAATGAGCGTACTGTAAGAGACCGAAGTGAGAATTTTCAGAATACATGCACAAGGAAAAAATAGGCATCATAGAATGGCTTGGACTGGAAGGTCATCTAGTTCCAACCCCATCACCACAGGCAGGGACACCTTCCACTAGACCAAGTTGCTCAAAGCCCCGTCCAACCTGGCCTTGAACACTTCCAGGGATGGGGCATCCACAACCCCTCTGGGCAACCTGTGCCAGTGCCTCACCACCCTCACTGTGAAAAACTTCTTCCTTACATCTAATCTAAATCTACCCTCTTCCAGTTTAAAGCCATAACCCCTTGTCCTATCCCACGTCAGAAGAAATGACAAACCACGGCACAGACTTGCTGGGAGACCAGTGGTTCTGTAGCCACCTGAGAATCTTAAATATTACCCTGCACCTCTCCCTTTGTAAGTAGCTAGTTAAGACCCTAGCCAAATTCAAGGGGAATAGCTACGCGAGACACACTTACTTTCCAAGTCCAATGAAAGGAAAAACTGCTGCATAGTAACAGACACAGATTACAAATATAAGCCACAAGGAGAAAGAGAAGTCCTTCACATCAGTTAGCTTAATCACTTCACCTGGAATAGGGCAAGAGACAATATTGTTTCAGTCAGCATAAGCACATCTGAAATTCATCCACACTGAGTAAACATTAAGGTGATCACAAGTCACAACTAAAGCATATATTTCTGCCACTGCCTACTCTCTCATTTACAGAGTGAGGGTTGGTTAAGAATATACAAGTGCTAAATCAACAGTGCCAAAGTCAAGAACAAATTGTCTCTCCCACATTAAGCTGCATGCACAAGTTCTCTAAAGCCTCTGAAAGTCTTATACAGAATTAAATACAAACCACTTTTTCCAGGAAATGTTTAATCAGCTAGCAAAATTCATGTCTGAAGCCTCATGTTACATGCTCTTATTTGGCTCTCAAATTTAGTTTATTTTTAATTGGTCTAAATTCTCCCACATGGAAAACTCAAAACACCACACATTGATGGAGAAGAGCTGCATGGTTTTGCACACCTATTAAAGGAAATAAGACCAATTCCAACAAAACGAAGGACCAGGAGCAATGACACAGATCAAATTGGTATGAACCGGGAGGCTCTCCACATGCTTTACAGATAAATCAGACAACAGTGCATCTGCCTGTAAACTGGTGTTTAAAACTGTAAAACTTCCTACTGATATAAAAATGAACTAAAAATTATGACTAAAGCTGTAACTGTGAAAAACATTTTAGGCAGCAGCTACTGAATTACCTAAAACGCAAACCTGCATAGTGCACAGAGTAACTGGAAGGGTCTGTTCCAGAATGAAAGAATGAAGCTCAAGCTCCCACACCACTCACCCGTTTTCCCTTGCTCTTTACAAAGGAGCTTCTCCGCTCTCTTGTCCAGATAAGCAAGGATTAATGCACAGGTCAGTGAAAAGAGACACGTTATGCCACCTGCAATAAGGCAACATGACATGTTTAGCTGTTGACTCAAGCGATAATTTGGCTTTTAAGCACAACTAGTGTCATGTACCTTTACATATCTAATACAAACTAAGTTTAACACCAGCTTGCCTTATGTGTAAGGCTCAATAGCTGTACAACTCAGAGTAAGGTGTAAATACTGAAGCCTGCCACATGAGACATCGGCCTTGAACTGGAGTACAAACATGTAGCTACATTTATTTTATTTAAAACATTACCACCGCTCCCACTCAGCACAGCCCAGCTTCTTGTCTGTAGCTCGTAATAACAGAAACAAAGCCTGGGCCTTGTTACCAGCACCAGGGCCTTAATACCCATGGCTCTGAAGGAAAGGAACACGGATCCAAAGGCAGTTGAAACTTCATTTTTACACACCAGACAACTACACGCAAGCTTTGATATGATACCCTTCAAAAAATTTTTCAAGTCTGTCCTTTACTCAAAGTATGTTAAATGTTTCATCTCCATAAGATAAAAACTTGAATTTGGCAACCACAAAAATCACACAGCATTTTATCAGGTGCAGTAATCGTACACTCTGCACAAGAATATTTGCCATTGCTACAAACAGTATTTGAATTGCTCTTCCTAGTCTCAAATATATTTGTCCTACTTTCAAGTTAGTAAGAAATCATTAACACATATGCATGCTGTTCAAATTCAGAAGCCTAAAATAGCAGGTGACATCAGTTCAAAATATTACTGACCTATCATGAGAGTTAACCCAAGAGTACTGGGACCAGTATACCCCAGAAGATCTTGAACTCTAGAATATATCCATCCCATGATATTCATGTTCACTGTGCTCCCCTAGGCAGAACAGACTCACATGAAGAATAACATTTTTCACAATTATATGAATTCAAAAGGAACATAAGGCAGACTGCTTATTGAACAGTGTTTAAAACAAACAAGTAAGATTAAACATCGTCTGAGGGAACATAAACCACCAGCAACAATGATAAAATTATTCCCTGCTGGTTTAGTCAGTGTTCGTAACAAATCAACCACTGCAACAATAATATATCATCACAAACTGAAATTGTATACAACTCTAACAGTGTTTCAACGGAGACATTAGCAGTGCCATAAAATCTACATCACACACTGCATTAGCTCATAAACTGAGTTGAATTCAATACCACATGTTAAAGCAAACAGGATTCCCACCTGAGAGGCATCAGCAAGAAGTACTTTTTTTCCTCCCCTTCTCCCCCTAGAGAAGGGATCCATGGCTGCAATCCCAAGGCTAACAACAGACAGTTTAACTGCAGTTCAGCTGAGATGAGGCAACTGCTAATTAGCAACAGCCTGAACATCAACCCAGACCCAGCTGTGACCAGTTAACTCTTTTACTGAGGTAAATACCTGCAGCGGTTTAAGATACCACAGGCTGCTGAAGAGGACCCCTAACAGGAGAGGCATGTCTCCACTCTTCATTCACAGCCTGGTATATTAGCATAAACCCACCTCTAGCAGCAGTTTAAGTGATTATATCAAACCAAAACAGCACAGCTGAGATGCAGTCACACAGTTCTTATCAGAACCAGCAACAGGGACAAAACCATCTTACAATAGCAGATAAGGATGGGAGTTTCCTAAAGCAGCCATCTCCACTCATTTATCAGAGACTGCACTTAGTCCCCAAGATACACTCAGTTAAGCTAACATTTTATGATATGCCAAGAATCAATAAGTCTGATGGAATACAGCACTGTGTCCCACCCAGTAATCTACACTAATAACACCACCAGACTTCTTTAGAAGTTTGACAGGTTCTAAGAAATCTTATTAACCATTTCCTTGTGTATCCTTTGTCTACTTACTACAGATTTTTAACATTTTAAATTCCACATCCATTTTTAACTAAAACTCGCTAGGGAGGATTAGAAACGCTGTTTTCCACCTGTCTCACTGCCATGAGAAGCCACACACCTTAAAGTCTATGAATTAAAGCTGTACAGTTTTACACTTACAATTCTGGCCATGCTTAGCTGTAATCCAAACACAAGATTTAACTCCTTGCCTTTAAACCAACTGACTGCATACGTGTTTTGTGCCACCGCTAAGGACTCTCCACCTATTCTAAGAAGAAGGAAGGCACAAAAGAAAACACATTAATTGCAACATGCAAAGCAACAAGGAAGCAGTCCATCAATTGCTGGCAATACCAAGATAACAGTATTTCGGAGAAATTTATCTATGTACAGGTAGATCTAATGCACACATGCAAGGCAACAGAAGTCTTAAAGACAATTCAAAAGGGAATTGCCGGGTCTTAATAATGAAGAGTACAAAGTATCTTAAGTAGTCTAGGAGCAATTATAACTGCCTTTGGTCATTTACAGACATTAAAGCAATGGGCAGCAGCTTCTCATTTCTCTTCTGCATTAAAGAACCAAGTGCTGCAGATCCTGACCCAAATGAAACCAAAAAGCAGGCATCTTACCCATAATCAGAATTTAAGGGAGTCTTCTGCCCACCCCCCAATACAGTTGGTCAGATTTTCTAACATTTTTATGCTGTGGCACATTCACAACTTGGAAGTATTTGTTCTGACATTTGCTCTCATTTTTTGCCACTCTAGGAGCTCTGTTGTATTTGTTGCTAAGAATCCTTTTTACTCAGGAAAGTAAGAATTAAGAGAAAAGGAGGACTAATACAGTTTTATCAGTTTACTGAATGTCTGTATTTGCGTAGTTTCATTACTTCTGAATTCAGTAAGACCCGCAAAGTCCTGGTTTTTGTTTTCTAACTTTAAGTTAGACCAGGAATGCGACTTAAGATCTTGCATGCCTCACCTTTATAGGTGCCTCAAAATCCAACAATTTTATCTCTCAGTGTAAACATGGTAGCAGTTTTCTAGGACACAGAAAGCAGGCCCTTACCTCAGACAGCACATACTATTCTCTTCTAGACTTACCCAAATACAAATCTGCCCAGGTCCATCAGCCAGAAAGTATTAAGTAGTGCTCCCAAAGCAAAGATCACCTGCCAAATAAACATTTAAGGAAAAATAATAATTTTGTATTTGAAGTATGAAACAAACTAGAATAATCTCAAAACAGAAACAAAAAAGCTTTTTTCCCTTCCCAGACCTGCAGAAATACTTCACACCCAATTCCTACTCCTAATTTTTTGCCTTTGCTCCCTCTGCATCCCTTACACATCATCCTGCTGGCTACACAATATCCAACCTGGCCCACCCTGAAACTGCACTCAGAAAACACCTCCAGAGGCTTAAGTCATGCTTCACCTTTATCATCATACCCTAGCCAAATACACCTACATACTAGTTTCACATCAAATGGATAAAATATTTGGTTCCTCCACATTCTTATTTCACTCATCCTTTGAGGTCCTCAGTTCCCAGTTACCCCAATAAAATTCATGGTTCTCCCATTTCAGTTCTCTTCACCTGCCTACTTCCATTGGAAATACACACTTTTCTAGTACACGAGAAGCCATTTTGACTTTTTTCCCCACCCCACCCCAGTAGAGAAGCTTCAGACACATATCATCCTTCACCCTCTCATTTGCACTTACCTGCCCGACACAAACAAAGATACTAAATATTATAGTGCCCAACCTGCAAGACAAACAAAATCACTTAATGCACAGGTAGACTCTTCTTTCCTTTAAAAAAAACTATATTAGAGCTACAGCAAGGAAACAATGGGAGGTTGATATGCAATAAAATATCTGTTACAAATGTGACAGCCTCTTTAAAAAAAAAGGTAGTACAGATTGGCATTTCTGAAGCCACTTTACTTAAGCTATAAATGGAAAGAAGCTCATTTATACCACTGGAAATTCCTAGATCACATGAAAATAAAATTTGAAAAAGCTTATTATAACTTGAAAAAAACTTTGTATTATAAAGCCTATACTTCACGTGCACTTTAAGTCTACCACCCGTTGAACAGCAGCGACACTAACATCCCACTTACCGTATTCCAAACACTCTGTCTATCAGAAAACCTCCGAAGAAGCAAAGAACCACGTTGGGCCAGGAATACCATGCATAGAGTGCCATGAACTGAGCTGTGTTCACCTTCATATCCTACATAGAGGGGAGAATTAAAAAAAAAGAAAAGTAATTACTCTGTGTGGAGTTTCACCATGTCTAGTGCACACAGGCGACTCATGGGGGGGTTACAAAAGTGACCCAGCCTTGGGTTGCCTTGAGGCCCTGTCCCTCTGCAGAGACGACTCATGGGAGCTGTGTAGACAGCTTAGCCCTGGGTTGTCTGATAAACCCTAAAGTAAACAGGGCAGCGGCTGCACCATTCAAAGAACCAAAACCTGAACTGAGCCTTGAAATCCCTTAACAAATAGTATGCCCTGAGTTTCAGTCCAACCACTATTCAGTTCCTGAGGAAGCAAGGTAAAAAAACCCAAAGCCTGGAGGGTTTCAGCTTCAGTTTCAAATGACAACCTTGTGTATTCAAAAAGTCACAGACAAACAAAGGAAAGATAAGGGGAAACTCCACTCAGATATACACAATCCATTTAGGCATATATCATAATCCACTCAGACATAGTCATACACACCGTTCCACAAGTCAGGGGATAAAAACGCTAAGATTCAGGTTGGAATGGGGGAGTCACTTCTCCAACTATACAGTTGGCTTGCGAAGGAAACCCTTCCCCCCCCCCCCGTGATCGGGACACCGGTCGAGGTAAGTTCCCTGGGATTGAAAGCCCTTACCTGGAGGGGTAAGTGAATATTGTTTATGCTTTAAGTTTGTAAATGCGTGTGTGCTTGTGGTTGTCTGTAAACTGCTTGTGGTTGCAATAATGTACTACTCTTGTCTTAAAAAACTGCAATAGTGCATTCCTACATTGTATCTGTAGAACCTGCAATAGTGTTAAGTCTGTAAGTGAATTTCAAATAAATCATTTGCTTGAACCTTGCAGTTAAGCCTGCGAGTGAAGTTCAAGTCGTTTGCTTGAACCTGGCAGTTAAGTCCTTTTCCGTCACGTCCTCCTAAGGTAATTACAGAGACACGGCATAAGCACCCAAGCAGAACTCCTCTGAAACAAGCACTGCCTGACCTGGCCACTGCCCGCACCCCCCTTGCCGCCCCCGGCAGCTACTCACCCGTTGAACCTGCGTTTGGAGAGCCGCCGGGTTGTCGTAGCAGAAGTAGCTGCCTGCAAGGAGAAGGGGACCGCCTCAGAGCTCTGCCCTCAGCACCCCACACCCCCGGCCCTGCCCCCGCCACCCACCGAAGCCCAGGAAGCACATGAGCGCCAGGACGAGGAGGCGGTGCGGCAAACGCCGCGGATCGCAGACGGCGGGCAGGGAACGGAGAGGCCCCGGAGAACCGCCGCCATCCTCATCCTCCTCCGCGGCGGCGGCGGAGCCCAGCAGCGCCCGCTCGTCCTCCGCCATCGCTGCCGCCGCTGTCACGTGAGCGGCCGTCACGTGGTCTCCAGCCCGCCCGCGGGCGTCACGTGAGCTGGCGGCCCCACAATGCGCCGCGGCTCGTTGCCATGGCAGCCAGGCCTGGCCGCCGCGGGCCCGCCGCCTCTGTGGGAAATGAGGAGGTCGCTAAAACCAGAAGTGTAAAATCCCGAGCGTTTACGTGCTACAGCTAACGAGGCTCGCCGGGTTAAAACACGAACGTAACAGCGGCAAAAAAACCGCCTTAAAATCCCCCCGAAACGTACCCATAAGCTGACCTCGTGGTCTGGTGAGGGCATCGCCTGCCTCAAACGTGCCCGGCGTTGCAGCAATGACAAAACTCTGTCGTAGGCACGCAGCTGGCAGGACGTCACTTCACATTTTAGCGCCTAGAGCCGCCTTTTCTACGTAGAGGGATTCTAAAGTGATACAGAGAACGAACTGCTCATTAATGATCTAGCTCGTCTTCTCTCTCTGTAACTTTACGTACCAAGGACTGGTGCTTGTCAAGGACTAAGCCTGTCAGAGACTGGTACTTGGGAGTGATGAGCAAGAGGGAGCCATGAGCAATCACAAAACTTAATTAAATGTTTGATGAACTTACGATCTTGTTGAGAAGGCACAAGCAGAGGCCTTGCTTGAATAGATAGGGCCGGAAAAGATAAGAACTCCTGCCTTTGTTCTCGTCCTTGTAGATAATTTAGCTTAAACTAACCAATATGGTTTTACATCACTAATGAAAACTTAGATAATAAGAGCACTAACAAGCACTGATGTATCAAAGCATGTAATGGACCATACTGCACAGAATCACCTGAGGAACGTCAAGTAGCGGACAAATGAAGAAGACTATGGAAGACCACCAGAGACCTTCAATGCGCCTGTGTAAAGGACATTTGCATATGCTAATAGTTTCCCAGAAAACTAATGAATATGTATAACATTTCTCAGAAATCTAGTGAATATGTATGTAGAATATGTACTTAACCTGCACAATTAGGCCCGACGGTGTGCACGATAGGTGGAGCGATCCTCCATGAACCCAGCGCTGCCAATAAAGAATACCTACTTAATAGTTAATCAAGCTATTGTTAGTTTCTTTGAATCAAAAGGCAGGCCTGTCGTAGCCAAACAGCGAGCGAGCTCCCCAGAGGAAGGGTGCCTCTCTTGCCTCCGGTCGATTTACAACATAAAACCCAGGAGGTTTTACTTTTGGTTTTCCTGCAGGCAGGTTTGCCCAGTCCAGGTGCTCCCTGCCTGGAGCTGGAGTGGCCAAGGAGAAATGGCAGCCAGCATTTTGGCCCTGACTGGTCCCTGCCTCCTCCACAGCTTCACCGGGCTTTCTCCTCGCGTGGCTAGGCTTCAGTTTTTTTATATTAGTAGTTTGCTTGAGACATTTGAGATGAACAAACCTCTCGTAAGCAATTGCAACCTAGAAAAAAAGAAAGTTAAAGGTGTAGGCTGCAATAAGCCCTACGATAAGCACACAGGGAAATGTGAAAGTTTGTAAAATTTCTCCATTATCCTCCTTTTGGCTATTAAAGTAATTTTACTTGAGATGTCTGGTCCAAAAAGGTCTTCCCATATTGGACAAACCTTTGAACAAGCTACTCATTTGCTGTAAAAAGACCATTGCACATAAAATGCTTGCTTTTCCCTCGCCACGTGTCTTTTAACAGATCTGTCAAAAGAGAACTATGTCATGAAATTATGGGGTCACATTTTAACGGCCCTAAACTAGTCAAGATGTCTTGAAATTAGAGCGGCTCTATCAGTTTACTACAGTTGCTCTTAAAAACACGGTCTTAAACTGCAAGGCTTCCTTGCAAAAGCACCCGTGCAACAAACCTGCGGGTTTCTTCGCCGCTTGAGGGAGCTCAAAGGTAATGCGTGGTGCCCATGCAGGTCACCTCGAGTTTCACAGGGGGCATGATTAAAGGGAGAGAGTTTATACACACAGATAAAAGGGATAACTCTGGAAAGCAATGGTAACATCTAGCGAAAGCTTGTGTACGGAAGATAAATGTTGTCTTTCTCCTAGCTAACTAGCCCAATTACTCCAGGAGACCACTGTCATACCACCCAGTACTTTTCTAGGTCTCTCTGATCCACAGAAAATGGTTTTTGTTCACGCACACACTCTAGTTTCCCTCCAGGACACAGATAGGGCTGTTGCAAAAGGACAGAGTCCCCAGACTACCCTCCCACCATCATTCTCAGAAAGAAGATGCTGAGAAACCTCAGGACACAGCTGGATCCATCGCTGGTAAGGGTGAAGGGAGCCCCAGTCCGCTCTGACCATGATATACAGAGCCAGAGTGAACAGAACTGACTTCTCTGTGGCTCACAGCTCCTCCCCCAAGACCCTCCTCCTCCATTTCAAGCATAATCTTAACTACAGCAATTTCAGAGACATTATATTGTGGATCAAGGAAGATAACCCTCACCAACAAGAAACGAACTGCACAGCCTACTTCTTAAAAGAAGTACCAGTTCCAGGCTGTTGTACCCAGCAAAGTTAAACTTAACAAATCTGTAGAGTGCCAGAACATTATCGTCAAAAAGATGTCCCTGTAACTATCTTTAAATGCTGGTTCAGAAGGCACAGGTAAATATAGAGAAGTGGTAGTTAAAGCTGAAAGAGAGGTAACCGGCACACACTCAGAGATGCCATTTTAATGTTTTATCATTGTCTTAAGCAGTAGTATTTCAATTTTATTCTTGAAACTATAATACTTTCATATCAGTTTCAAATCAACCTAATGTGTAAGTCATATGAGCAGTGACATGACGCCAGCACTTTGACAAAAGGATCCCACAGAAAATGTCTCCTTTAACTTTTGATCAATTTTTATCAGCAAGGATATTTAAAGAAAGATCTAGAAAAACAGATTTTATCTCCTAAGTCTCAGAAAGGCTTTCTAGCCCCATAATCAAAGTAATAGGTGAAAACACATAATGAGTAAACACATGAAACTGAAATTTCTGATGTAGGATGATAATATTATGGCCCGGATTCAGCTGTGTATGCCAATGGGAAGAATGGAAGCGAACAGCTTTCAGAGGCTCTAGGGATATCATCACCAAAGCTCTTGTTTGGTTGACTTCAATTAATCAATTAACTACCACAAAAAATTCTGCAATCTTTCAAGCTGACTTGTGGATCAGGATTTCATCCTGTTACATTTGTTGCAGTGTTTTGTATACTAAAAAAAATGCACTCTGCAAAAGTATTTTTAAGAGCTTCTGACAACCATGGCAGATTGTCTCTGCCAAGTACGATAACAAAGGATTTCTGGAAAAATAAATACTCAGCAAAGAATATCATCCTGACTCTCTGCAAACTTAGCAGTAGGATTTTAAGCACTGGTTTCCCATCTTCTTGTCCCATTTTAGTTTATGTAAATCTCTGTAGCATTACAGGTCAAGTCTTCCTTATTATAAGAAATTCAGTGCGCCACTGTTGCATCAATATGTAACAAACATAAAAAGACTAAGTCTCTTTGCTTTTCCCGTAAAAACAGTGAGAGGAGGCTAGGTCAGCAGACACAACCTCAAAGGTTGAATACTGTTTTGTAATCTCTCTCTAATTTTATTATTTAAACTAAAGAATCCTGGATTTGTCTTTTTTATTTATGTCATTACCCAAATGAGCTGTGTTACCCTGAAAACTTCATGATTTCCTAATGTGTGTTGCTTTTTCCTGACCTTTTTTCTGCCTGCTGTTGGGAGACCAGAGATCCATCTGAATTCACTTATTCTGTGATTTCCTAAGGAATAAATGAGTGAGTGTTAACGTCTCACTCTGCCACTGAAGCCTTGTCATTCATTCCTAATAACATCATTTACATTATTGCCAGTCTCCCACACTCTATTACTATCATAATAAATATATGCAAAGATGGAAGGATTAAGCTGTTTAAGCTATTTAAAAAGCTACCTAAATCATTTAAAAATTAGTACTTTATGTTACACTTAAGCAGGTTCCACTGAGCATAATTAATTCAATACAAAAATAGCAAATGTAATGGTGGGAGGATTCTTCCCATGGAGCACAGCCATGGCAGGTTCCAGTACAACAAAGGGTTTCTGTGCTTTCATTCATCCTTGAGGGAGTTTCCATAAACCTGAAACACATGCAATTTTATTATATTTATTTTCAAAGATGTCAGTGAGTTTTTCATGTTCTTTTCATGGCTGTGTGCTTAAATATTTCATATTAAACAAGACTGGATTTGTACTTTATCTTGTTCGGTATAATATAGGACTCTTTATAGTAGAGTAAGAAATTACAGTCATGTATCCAGACTATTTAACAGGAGAAAAAGAATATTTTCCCATTTGCTATTTCAAAATATTTGCCATGCTACCCCTTTCTTCCCAGTCACTTCCGTCTTCACCTTGGATATGACCTTGCTGTGCCTGAAGCTTAATGGCTGTAATGTGCAGTGTGAGTTAAGTCCAAGATGATTCTCAAATGCATTGCAGGTGAGTGTTTATGTCACAAATAAATACAGTAGATTGCTCCTAAACTCATACTTTAGAATGTTTATTACAGATGCAATTTCTGTCTTAACATAAATCAAAGTACTTAAAGTGCCATATGATACCAAATGCTTAGTTTAACAGCATAAAATTGAGCAAAAACTGTATACAGTACTTTATAGGTGCTATAAAATTCTTGTGCTTGTGGCCTCACCTTTTTGCATTGCCCAGATCAATCAAGTCCACTGAACACTCTGGACAGTAAATACTCATGTGAAACAACGATTAGCTTTCAGAGTTTAGTTCTTCTAAGTTATTACTGTCTTCAGTGAAGATGCTTCAAAATATGACAAACTTGCAAAGAAGCAGGAACCGCATTTAACATGATTAAATTTACTTCACCATCATTAGACTATTATCCATTCTCTGAAAGAAGAATCTTGTGCTTTGCCTCCAACATGAATTAGGAACCTATTATGAAAGATGTCACACATAGGCATGCAAACATTTTTTTAATGACTTCATGTGGTAAGGAATGTGTTATTATAAAGCTCTCCGTGTCCTGTACTCTTCCTGTCTCACTCAAATATTATTGGACTTGTGTACAATCTCCTTAAGACATGTCTAATTTCTGTAAACAGCTGGAAAAAGACTGAGGAAGCATTTTTGCACCATAAATCTGTCTGAGACCAAAGATCTTGGCCTAAGGAACCTCCTGAGGTTCAAAAGGATACTCTGCCAAAGCAAACACCTCCTCCCCTCTCAGCTGAGTCAGACAACAGACCACAGCACTGAGCGTCGTGGGTTTACTGCTCCTTTTTCTAAGTACACTCATCAAGAAAGATTGCTCTTTGTATTTCCCCAAATTCCTTAAAGCCCCTAGCTGTTCTGTAAGGCCAGTGGATACCAGGCTTTATCTCTAACAGCTAAACCTGCTCAGGTAATGTATTAAAAAAACATCTGCAGTGAGAGTATAAGAGCATCATTAATGATGTGTAGTTTGTCAGCCAAACCCGTACTTTCAGGAGACTTTTTTTTAGCATTACTATCTGGGTACTTTGACCTAGCAGGATGTAAAGAAAAAAAAAGAATCAGAGCAGACTGCTAAAATCCCTGCTAATTAACTGTATTTAACTTCCTGTGAACAGATTATCGCTTGAAATAACGCGACACAGGAGACCTCTAAACCTTCACGTGCCGTCTCCTTTCTGGACTGCATTGCCCTAACCGCCCAGTTTCGACGCCTGGGAACCCGTTCGCTCTTGTTGCCGACACTGACCCTTCATGAAGAGGTGGGTGCTCGCTGCCTGCGCGTCCGCGGGCGTTAATGTACCCACGCAGACCAAAGCAAGGGGCACAGACCGCGGGGCTGTCTCGCTGCCTGAGCCCCAGGGGCAGGCAGAAACACGGGTGGATCCCGGTGCCCGGCTTCCAGGAAGGACACACATAGCAGAGTGGTGTAACTCTAAGTATTATGGCCACAGCGCACATGCATAATGACTTCTCCCTATAAAAGGCCTCTGGATCGATCACCTTTCCTCAGAAATCACCATTTCTGCATAGTTTTTCTGCTGTTTTGCATGGGCTTGTCCACACAGGTGTAATTTTGAAGCTGGCCCCTTTCCCAGCTGCTAGGTTTGGTTGTTTTATTCCATTGCTGAGAGATCGCTTCCCACTTTCTCTGTGCATTCCAGCAGAGACAGGAGTGAGCAGAAATGCGAGCAGGGCACTGCGTGCATACTCCAGAGCTTAATTCAGCTCTCTCGTCTTGTTGCTTTCCTAAGTGCAACCTAGAGAAGTTCAAAGTGTTTTTCACTTTGGAAACAGCTATAATGTCTAACAAGCCTTCTAAGGAAAAAAATTATCAGAAGCTGCTTACCACACACGTATGAGTCTAGAGCCAAATATAAAGCGTCCAAAATGACAGAAGCATTTCCTGGATACTCCGTCAGTGAAAATAGGCATTCTCATAATATTTAAACGTTTTTAAAAGCCTACTGTTTCTTTCAGCAGGATGGACATGAAGTATTTTATAACTAAGCCCAGCAATTTTGGAAGGAAGCCCTGATTTTTAATAAAATGCTCAACGGTTGGTGCGACACACCACCACCGCTCGCTGGCCCGGCTGCCCTGGGAATGAAGGAAGTTCACACCCTTGACAAGGGCTTTGTTTCCCTCCCTCTGGCTGAAGACCAAGTGAAAGCGGTGCAAAGGCGCTCTTTGTCACCAGGGCTAGAGTTTTCATTCTTTTGAAATGAAAGCACGTAGAAACGGACAGGAGAAAGAAACTGTTTCCCACTGACTCCATTGCAGACCTTGCAGTCTACCCTTAATAGCCCTGTAAATACATAATGCGCATAGGTCACTGCACAGATATCATTCTGTTCTTAAACTGATGCATATTACTACCACCTAGTAATTTGGCTAGCAGGCTGTCGTACATTCTAAGTATCCAACAAGAACCTCTCCTTTGTAACTGCAGCATAAAGCCTCATGGTGTCCCCACCTAGCGCTGTATTTATCTCCCTTAGTTACTTGTATTCCAAAAGCAGATCTCCTGTCAAACTCCCTTTTTTTTTTTCCCCCAAGGCTGAGTATTTTATGCACATCAAGCAGTTCCTCATCAGGCATTTCCTCCGCCGTCAAGTTATTGAACTTTTCTGGAGAGGTTCCAAGACATGGGTAAGGTGGGTTGTTTTTCTTTCCTTCTCTCTCTAGGCTGCAGCCCAGAGTTGAGCAGAACTTTCCAAGGAGCTTTATTCAGTGGCACCGTTATTTCCTGACCTTTGTGATTAATTCCTTTGCTGAGACACCTGATTACTCCTTTCCTTGCAATTGAATCCTCTCACCTTTGTGCAGTGTTTCTCACCATCTTTCTTAGGCCCCAAATCTGAGGAACTGCTTTCCACTTTTGACCTGCAAGTGTGTGTTTGAAACATCTCTTTCACTGTGCAACCTTCTACTTGGGGTCCTATTTATCTAGGTACAACTTGCTTCAGAGTACGAGCTCTTTCCTAACAATGTCCTGATAACTACTGCCTCACTTTACACGCACTCTTATCAAGCAATTGTTATTCCAGGAGACACCCTGCCATCAATTTTTAGTTTCCTGGTTTATGGTCACTTCCCCTTTGCTCCAGCATTTACATGAATTCTTATTCTAGCTGCAACACCTTTAGCAGGTGGCACAGCATAAGTAGATATTTCATCCACTGCAGGAATTCTCAAAATTCAGTGATCTTACATGATCATCCACAAAGAGCAGCAAATAATCAAGACAAGTGTGATGTAGTTTTACCTATTAGTTTCTAAAAAAAAAAAAAAAAAATTCTATACCTGTAGTTAACATGGTTATGTTAAATATTCTTACTGGATTGAGATCTTTCAAAATAGACCACGAAATGCAAAATCAGTATCATTCCAATAATTCTGAGCCATCTCCACATATCCAGCGTTATCTCTGAGAGTATGAGGCTTTGCTGTTTCATGACCCCAAGAAAGTGATACCATGGGAACAAAAAAATCACAAAAAGCTCTCATTTATAAGGAAAAAAGAGAAGGGAGGGGAGAGCATAATCCTTTCCTCATTGGCAAAGAATTGGAAACTAGCACTTTATCTACCTGGAGAGGGGAGGAAAAAATTTCACAAACTGATAATCAAAAATAAAATGAGGACAAGATATTCTGCCTAAGCATTTGTTAAAGTAAGGGGCTGGACAGGGTGATGAAACGCACAGTTTTCTTTTTTACCTTCCTTCAAAGAGTGAATGAAAAATTATTCTGCACAGCAAGAAAATAACTTGTAATATAATTCAAAAAATATATTGTTTCCTTTGGAAGCATCTTGCCCAACACTTGATTTCATATTTTCATTTCTTAGAGATTACAATTCTTTGCATTTTTATATCTTTGAGTTCACCACCTTGTGGTTTTGAAGTACAAACAACTTCATAAATATTATTCATAGCATTAGAAAAAAAGTCAAGTAGGTTCATGTTCTTCCACATAAATGACAAGTGAATAAATACAAGTTATATGAGTGACTAACTGAAATATTACACTAACGTTTCCTGGCACTGTAGGCATATCACGATTGCTCTACACGGAGGTAATCAATACTGAGTAAACACGTGTTAAAGTTAACATTATCCCTAGGCCAGAGTTTCAATGAAGGGTCATTCTAGGTTTGTTAGCGTGGCAAATTTTACCTTATGTTAAGACACTTGGTTTCTTATTAGACCTACAGGACTCACCTTCTTTCTACAATGTAGGGACAGGTGGAGAGGATGATTTAGTGGCATGCATGCATCCTTCTGTTGTATATACTGTATGCTTTGTATAGATAGAATATATTGTCATGTGTATGCCCATAGATGGCATGTAAAATGTGTATATTGCATATATTTCTGCCTGAAGTTTTTAAATACTCTTGTTCTGTATTGGAGACATGAGTTCATACGCGTGAGTGCCTGGAGAAGCAAATGCCATAGCCCCCAGGGCCCTGTACGCCAGCTGGCGGAAAGACGCGGCCAGAGCTGGGGAACTGCCCGGGCACCATCTAGGGTCAGCGCTGAGCAGAGAGGGCACATGCTCCTGCCAAGCAAGGTGTTCCTTCCTTGACTCACGCAGGTAGGGAAAATCGTGCTGTGCACGTCACTGGTTTGCAACCTGAGTCAGACCTACCTGCAGCAAAGCACATTTGTTCCTGGACTCTGGGTGGTTCCTTTTGGAAAGGAGAAGAAGAACAAAGACTTCTTTGAAAATAACCTTATTTGAGTGTAAGCAAATGGGTGAAGCGAAAGTTCTGAGATGGTTCTCATCAGAAATTATGCTTTGCTTGTATAACCTTTCTCTTACAACTTGTTTTATTTACATATTAACTTCTTCTATTTAGGCAAACCCTAAATTACATCCACTTCTTAACACCAGCAGTAGGGCAACACAACAAGAAACTGATCCCAGTGACATGGGAAGGCTGCACCCTTACCTCTTCCTGCCTCTATCAGGAATAAAATTCCCAATAACCTTATGATTTAAATTACCGTAACTGGACATATAAACCGTGATCTCACTTGGATGAGCAAGGGAAATCACACTACGCTGAACTAGCTTTGGACGTCTGTAGACTCTGTTTTGATTACACATCATTCAGGCCTGCAGATACCCTTCCAAGCTGCAATAAGTTGTTTGCTTGTTTTTAAGCAGAGGCCAAGACTGAAGAGAAAGCTAACCTTCAGAGGAGAGCTGACACCATGCAGTCGCCTGTGTGGGAAACTTCTGAGCACTTCTCTTTGTCCCCTGAACATCCCTGGTGTTCCCCATTGGCCTAGGAGGGATAGCTTGGAAAGGGCTTGTACTGGCTTCACCTATCCTGAGCTGCTGGAATTCCTTCAGTCTCAGGTGCTCCACGTGTAAATGACTGCATGCTCCATGAGTAACAGCTTCAGCTTCCTCTCCTGCCCTGCCTGTATGCTCTGCACCCTGCACAGAGCTTGGGTGAACACCAGCGCTCTGTTCAGAGTTCCCTTGCACATCCAATGCTTTGCTCACACAGATCTAGCCCAGGGTCTGCATGGTAACTAACAGATGAAGTCTTAGTTCAGAAAAAATTGAAGGGAAAAAAATAGGAAGTTTTCTTCTTTTCTCTTATCTGTAAAGCAAATGCAAAGTTTTTTCTGGAAACTTGAGCAGTCAGTTCATGTGACATATCTACAATGAGATTGCCACCACAAAGCATTCAAATGAAATACAACAAGGCAGTGAACTGCTGTGACACTTCCAAGTATCTAACATCTAACAACAAATGCCAAGCATACTGCTTTGTAAAATTAGAGAGAATGTAAAATGGAAAGAGAAAACTGAACTCAGGGAAGGGAACAGATAAAAACGCTGCCTTTGAGAATGACACCAAGTAATAACATCCCATCCTGGCCCCGGCGCAAGATCTGGAGTGTTTGCTTCCCTTGGCAAACCGTAAAAAATCACACTTCTCCCAGCTTATAGTTACACTCTAAACAATAAGTTCTTTGGGGCAGACTTAGGCTCCAAGATCTCCAATTAAATGCCCTCCTATCCAATTTACATATAACCCGCTGGTGAACAAGAACTGACTCTTAATTTCTTTGGGGAATGCGTCCCTCGGAGTCTTTCCAAGCACTGGCAACAACTGTGTTATTTTGGATGGCTTTCTGTGCTCCATGGGAGTGTTTACATCACTACAAAAAGAAAAGAAACAAACAATTAGTGCTTTTATAACTTCTTAAAATCTGATTGTTCCAGGGAATTAGAGAGTCAGTAGATTCATTGGAGGTGAGAGGGGTGGAACAAGGCACTCACATCTAAACCCTGCTGTGGTACATGCTGTGGAGGAGGGGTGGCACCAGCAAGCACAAAGCATCGGTGCTTCCTTCTCCTCTTGCACCTAAGTTGCAGACACAGGGCTAACCTCACAAAGGAGGCAGGATCATATGTTTTTTTTTTAAAAAAAAGGAACATTTTGCAATGACATTTTTAATGTCACTAGATGTCATAAAAAGTGGCATTGTCCTTGGTCGTTCCTCAGCCCAGAGTAGCGTTTATATACTTCCCAAAGATAACATTTTTCTCCAATGATTTAGTCCTGGATCCTGAAAGGCACCTCAGTGTGACTGGGGATCTAGACCTGTATGTCTGAATACAAGAGTTAGATGTTGTACTGTTTAGATTTAGGTGATTTAGTGAACAAATGTCACAACTGTTCACACTGGGCAAAAACATAGCTTTGATAGTCAGGTTTTCAAAATCTGCACCGCTCAGGAGTCAAAAATCTCATTTTCCAAAGCTGGTTCACATGTATCAAAGTCACACTGCAAACTAATCATAATTCTTCATCTTTGTATAAATTTTTGCCTAGAATCTACATTTTCAAGTTTTCTCTTCTTTTAAAGGCTGCCTGTTACTATGCCCAGCTCTGCTGTTCTTGCTGAGCGTTGATCAAATTCTTCTCAGTATATTAGTATGCTCGAACAAAGCCATTATGGTTATTAAAACTATTACACATGCCAAAATATTTTGACTGACAAAGTGAAAAACATTTCCAGCACCCTGAGATCCCTATCTGCTGTAAGCTTTGTGAAGAATTGGCCCCAAATAAAGTTACGTTGGTGGTTATTTCCACTACCAGATCAGTAATTTGGTAATTACTAGGAAGCGCATCAGCCCAGGCAGAGCTGCAGCATCAAAAATCCCCTGGGGTGAGGGGTGGGATGGAGTACCGATCCCCAGGCAGCAGCGATGCTTTAGATGAGACGTGCATGACAGACAGCACTTGTGTACAGCCTGGGCATAGGTGAAGTGAGCATTACTTACTTGCTGCTGAAAATTACTTTGTCCCACAGAAAAAGAAAGCAAAGCCAGGAACCCTGCATTCCTAATAATAACCCTGCGAGAAGGAGTCTGCAAAAGAGGCTTTAGCAGAAAACACAGCGTCCAGGTTTAGGCTTCCATGCTTTCCAGACTTTGCTTTCTCATTAATGTAAACAACAGCAAAACAAAACACCTCAATATAAGCTTTCACTCAAGTGTGACTCTTTATAGGGATCTTCCATAAAGGACCCTCCTGCCTCCATCCCTAGCTGTCCCAACATCATTTCAGCTTCTAGTTTAGTTTTTCCTAGCCCCGGCTGCCATTTTACTGCACTTTCTGCTCAACAAGCAAGGATGAAGGTTTTTTTATAAGTTTCTTATACTGGCACCTGAAAGAGCAATGCTGCCCTCAGCATATTCCCAGCCTTTATTCCCTGGGAATATTTCCCACAGATGGCCTCACACCCTGTGTCCCCCATAGGAAAAGCCCTTTTCCTACAAAACTGAAGGGCTGGGATTTTCAGGGAGATAATGTCGCGGCCGTTACGCCCAGGAGATAACATTTCGACAGCCAGCCCTGGCCCCGGCGCGGCCATGGAAGGTGTCCAGCAGCGGCGTGTAGCCCAGCAACCTGCCCCAAACAGCGAGTGCTTCCAGGAAATGGAAAAGAAACACAGCAATTTTAACAATCCTTTCACAGGTCCCACGGGACTGGGAAGAACTGGTGGATGAATCAGTGCTCACAAAACATGTCTTCAAGAAAGTCAGAAAAATAAACGAGCTCCAAATGTCATAATTGGCTCCCTGGGGGCCAAGGGGGACCCTTTGCTGAAGCCTACAACCATGTTTCTGCCTACAACCATACCACTCCGATCTTGAAGTACAACAGTAACTGGCTTAGTCAGAGTTTGGGCAGCGGGGTCTGTAAGAAAAGAAACGGCATCCAACAGCAAATGGTCTTGCTGACGCAACATGATATGTTGAATCTGTGAGAATATCTTTGTGCTGTTGCAATGCTTTTCTCATTTATGTGTGCACCAGGTAACCAGCAAATAGATTTAACAACCAGGCATTGTTAAACTAAGATATGTTCCTCCTTCAAGATTTATTTTGTATGCTTACTGTTAATATCTGCTGCAGCAATCCTGCGGTTTCTCTGAGTCAGCACTAAATATTGGCCCTGAAGTGACAATTTACTGTTGATGCTGTTGTCTTAGGAGAAGCCGTAGAGCCCAACAACGGTTCATCAAAAGTCCAGCTCCCAAACAGCAACTCACTCCTAAGGCTTGTCAGATGCTCGTGCACTCCCACCTGAGGTTCTGCTGGTTTTTCTCATCGCTTCTCAGCTGAGCAAGAAAAAACAGGGGTAAAACCGAGGAGTTAATGTCTCCAATTCCTTTTCTGATCAACTGCTGCAAAGCTGCTTCATAAACAGGTGATCTTTGTTTTAGTCTGAGAAAATTCCACCACAGCCTACTTCAGAAAAACTTAAAAATATCCAACATTTTTTTCCATTCTATGTTTTTATTTAATCAGACAGATTGATTGGGGAAACCTGAATTGCTTCAAGTGCCAGCAAGACCTGTCCTAAACCCATGCTCCCTCTTTACCTTGCTGACAGATGGAAACACAGCAAAAATTACTGAAGGGGGAAAAAAAATTCATTTTCTTAACACTTCACAGAACTAGTGGAAAGTATTATATGCTAATATTCAAGATGGATTATAAATATCTCAATAGGTTAGATCATACCTTTGCTTTCATATCTAAAATTTTGTTCCCTTCTCAAGCTCTCTGATGACCTCATGATTGAAAGCGAGCTTTTAGAAAATGACATTGTCACACTAAATCCTCACAGCACAAACCTCATGAACAAAACAGAGAGGAATTGTATTGGCAGGTATAATTATACAGTGTCTAATAAAGAATATTAACAGATATAGCTACCTACAGACTTGACAATATCTGTAGTATCCGATATATACGTATATATAGGTCTACAAAAATGCACAAATACACATACGCAGCCCACACCAGAGTCACACAAACTGTGAGCCAAGATCAGGTGCTATATCATGAGTTAAGGTTTTTATAACTTTTACCCTGACAAAACCATGGTTTTTCCTGTGATAAGCAATAAACTTTATTCTCAGGAGAGTCAATCAGTGAGAGATGGGCTACGTGACTTCCCCAGGTCCATTCTCATCCCACTGTCTGTGATTTTTGGTGTTGGTCTTCCACCATCCGATATTTTTCTTAACAGAACAGCAGATTTCTGTTATCTTCTCTAGCTCATTTAAAACTTTCTTAAATTTTAGTGATGCCATGATATGGTCTTCTATTTTCAGGTACCTTCATTATTTGCATAAGAAAATGTTTTTTACCACACTTACCATGAGCAGTTAGGTCATTCCTGCCAAAAATCTGTTTGAGTTAAGAGCAGGTGCTTGTGACTTGTTCACTGGAATTGCCAGGCATTTCCTCTTTGGATCAATAGGCTGCCTTCGTAAGTGCAACATTAATATCACACACACCCCCTCCGTTTTAAGTGTCTTGTTAAGAAACAAGTTTTTATGCCTAAAACAAATTTGCTCAGCTCCTAAAATACTGCATTCACTACAAATACACAAAGTTTATTAGAATCCAGAAGGCTAGAAAAAAATTCATTAAAAATAAATACCTAAATCATAACAGCTGCATAATCTCAGCAAAAACTAATCTATTCAAGTAGATTTTGGTTCTCTTCATAGCTGCAAGGTCGCATACAGCAAAATGTCTACACCAGAAGTTCATAAGTGTGCCTAGTTTGTAACATTGCTTGTGAAACCCAGCTAGAGGCATTTCCTTCTACCTTTGTATGCATCCTATTTCTTTGTGCCTTTTTATTCCTAATTCCTCAGTTACAGTAAAACACATGCAGATTTGAAAATTCACCACTACAACCAGACCCCTGACCAGTGCCAGCGTTCACAATGAGGCACTGGCACAACTGAGACTTCTTTTTTTTAAACAAGGTCACACTTCACCAATTTAATACTACAAAACCACATAATTACCCTGGCCTCACCTAGAAAGCTGAATGAAAGCTCTGCATGAGTACTACGAGGTGAAATCTGTAGTCTTCTGCACTGACAAATGTTCAGAGCACAAAATGGGGATTGCATTTACGCCCGTGGGGAAACGTGGGCTAAAAGTGCCATCCTCCCTGCTTTTGCTGTCTCTAGTGATGTATCACTTGGCAAAACCACATTGCTCTCACAAGTGCTTTATAAAATCCCCGGCTTTTTCCTCTCTGTCCATTAACACATTTTGCCTTGCCTGTGCTTTAACCGTGCACCCTTGCAATTGCAATCTGCACGGGGTCAAGCACTGACTGCTGAAAATACTCAGCTGCTATGGAAGTACTTTATTCTTCTCCATCTCTGTCTGCAGTTTGTGCATTATGGCAAAGTTACAACAGTTAAAAATACATGTTTAACCTTCTGAAGAAAGCCTCTAGACTATGGCATAGCGGAATATACAGAAACAAGAGCAATAAAGGAACTTGTGTTCAACTTCTCAACTTAAATCATGGCTCTGCTACATCAAGTTACTTTGGAAAACACTTTAACTTAGAGCAGTAAAAAAGTCCAGTTATTAAAATTAGAATTGATCTATTATTGTATAGAAGCCAATATACAGCAGACTTCTTGAACCTAATCTCCTGCTTCCCAAAAATGTGAAGAGGAAAAATCCAAGAAATATACAATCAGCAATGTTTTTATTCAAAATGAGCATTAATAGTACTTAACCAAGCATTCATTAGAAATTGAACTGGAAGATGCTACTGAGAGAAATCTGCTATTAAAAATTAGCCTGTCTCTATCATAAGCAGCAAATTATGCATCATTTTAAAAAATTTATCTTGGGCCTGTTGTGGTGAGATTTTATTGTACCGTTAAAATGTTACCACTAAAATATATATACTTTTAATGTTGATAACAGTTACTTTATTGAAGAGGCTCATGGAAACAGGGCCCAGTAGCTCAGCGGTGGGGACAAGCCATAGGTTTTGCCAGGAGAAGGAAAAGGACTTAGTGGCAATGGGAGGTCATCAGCATTTCCCATTATTGTGCTTTAAATATGCTCAGCATTCACTCCCATGCTATTGTTTTTCACATTCACCTTTGGAAGCAAGGTCAGCCAGGACTATTTAAAAAAAGTCAAATCAAGATGTCAGTACGGGTTTGAGCTATCTGCGTGGAAAACTCTGCAATAATCATCAGAGTTACAGAGAAAAAAGTAAAAGTTCTCCCCCTTTTTCTTTTACACAATAATTTCCCTTAAATCTTCCAGATTTGTTTGGATAAGACCAAGAACGGAATACTACCCTCAATTAAAAATTCTTCCAAAAGGAAAGGGCGGATGCTATTAGGGGTTCAGGAAGGAAATCTTAACCACAATATTCACAGCAATACCTCAATGATGTGTGTTACACCTCTGTCAATATATATATATTTTTGCTTCCTATACTTGTGACAATATGTTTTGTTCGTGAACGTATTACAGATCTGAAGCCCAGTCCTACCTAACAGAAGATTATAGCATCAGGCTCTTAAACTGGCAGCAAACCATTTCACCTGAGATGTCGATACAAATACTTCAGCACATAATAATAACACCTAATAACAATGGTATCAGGAAGAATAAAATTTCTACAACTGTGAACGTATTTTTTCTTTAAAAAAAATTAGCAAAACCATCCTGAACATAGTTTTACATTGTAACCCAAACCCCACATTTCATGCTAACATTGATTCAGTACAGTCAAGCAGTTCCCCCAAATGAGGAGAATGGCACAGAGTTTTGTTTGATGCATCGCATACAACTTCTGATCAGAACTTGCCCTATCCCAGGCTTTCATTGCTAATGTATTAGTGTCAGCAGGAGAACCAGAGATCTTCCAGCAGAAAATGTCAAATTTGCATCTGTAAAATATAAAATATTAATCTGGTTTCTGCCATAAATTGCATTTTCTTAAAGACTTGGGAGGGTATCAAACCCAAATCCCTGACATTTCCATTTGATTTAGTGAAACAGCAGAATAATTTTGCAGATCACATTGTATTCCCTGTCAGAAGCAGCTTAGCTAATGAGTTAGGTGCATTTTGCTGGTGGTAACACACACAGTGCTGGAAACGCTGGTCACCAGGTGAAAAATAATGTGTTCTTCAAATTGCAGGACAAAGCTGGTGACTGCTCAATGCCATTATGTCTAGATCTAGATATGCAAAAAAAAACCCCAACCCAAACCCAAAAAACAGGTCTGTGGTTTGTGCTGGAGCTAGGCATAAACATCTCCTAAACTATACTAATACGCCAATCATTTCCAGGGAAACTAATTTAATATCACATTCCCCACCAGTAAAATAGCAGTAAAAATCCATAAAATTCTTAGATTTTGACTACCAATCTGCTGATGTCTAAAATTAAAGACCAGGGTGTAGATTAAAAAAAAAAAAATCCGATAAAATATATTGCACATTTGAATATACCAAAGGCTTATTTTCCCAGACCAGAACTACCATTTAGACTATACATGACATCAAACATTTCCCGTTTTCATTTGCTCTATTTCTCATAGAAACTCTTCATGTAAAGGAAAAATACTAAACATTAATGCCCACTTCAGCATTTTTGACCAAATGCATAAACCCCATTTTTAGAACAGCATGTAGTGAGAGGTGACTGTACAAGTGGTCAGCTCACTCTCTGCTGTAGCGTGATGCAGTTGTGCAGTGTTCAGCTCGTGGCAGTGGAACTTTGCCAGGTTACACAAGCACACTTAAATTTAATGGCAATGAAAGGTGAAGAACTTTCTCCTTGTAGTCTCTCCAACTGGAATTAACGTCACTGAAAATTACTGTTTAGTGCTTCTCTAATATTCTTCACAAACTGTTTTTTCCTTGAGCTTTAAATGGCTGAAAGTCTTTTAGTCTGTCTTATTACGGGATCAAAGCTGCTGCTGAGATCACAGCTTTCAGTTGTCACTTGGATTTTTTTCAGTATAAACAGTGTTTCAGTGACTAGAATGCTCATGAAAAAGTACCACACTGGCCACGCTGAAGTCTGCGCTTTGTAAGCAATGTTATTTCTCCATATTTTCTTTAATCCTTAAACATAACAGAGATTTTCATTTTGACTCCACCATCATCCTGCTGATTAAGGCCAACTATGCAATGCGGAGAAATTAAATTGGCTGATGTTAGCCGCTGGCTGGGGTTAAACCATGACATAAACACAATAGTTCTTGAACGTTTACATGAGGCAACAAGTACGTATTTGTCAAACAGTATGACTAATCAAGAAAAAAGATCATTTTCTCAGAAGTTCTGGGAACAAATGGTGATGCAGAAAAGGACAAAGAAGGAATTATTCCTAATCAGAACTGAGAAAATGAGATTATCATGAGATGGAGCAACGATAAGAAAACTGTCATTGACCAATGAGAGACATGCTGGGAAAACAAACCATTCATTAGTATGTAAAGGGGATAATATATTTATGAATTACTCTAAGAATTTTATTCCATATTCATCTAATGCTCAGAATAAAAATATAGTTCCAGTTTATTTTTTAATAAAGGTATAGTGAGCAAGACATGGAAAATGTGTTTCCTCTCAATTGTTACTTCCGCTAGATCCTTTCAAACGTGACACCTTGCGAGAAAGATGATTTGTGATACAACGTTGTGGAATTTCACATAAGAATTCACTTATTTGTCCCCACCTTATTTAAAACACTAACTGAGCCACCATTCCCTTATTGTGCAAATATTTAATGCCTTGTTTAAACATTGTGCAACTAAACACTTCAAAATTATTGTTCTGTTGCAATAGTTATTTAATAGTGACATACATTGAATCTTTATAAAACCAGTGTCAAAAAAAGCCAGTATTTCAAGGGGATTTTTATTGCTATCAGCTATGAGTAAATGTTAGCTTCAAACAAATTAAAATAGTTTGAGGGGTTGTGACTTAGCATCCATCTGGATATGCCAGGAGGAATTTAATATAAACAGTACTTTAGAGGCTTCATTTTAGACCCCATCTTTTAGAGATCTGGAGCACTGTCCAAACATCTGTGGAGAGGCAGTACGGCTGCAAGAGCTGTACAAAGGAAGGAGAGACTCTAACCAAACATCACAGCTCTGCCTAACCTTTCAGCTGAGTTCCTCTATGACAGCCATCAGTGGTACAAAATACTCAAATAGGTGTGTATTCCCATCACCATTTCATCTTTAAATGGCTGCTTTTATTTCTGTTTATTTTTAAACAGGCCTGAGCATGTCTCCAAGATCCATTTGTTACAGTTTTACAAGGCAGAATTGTAATTTCAGTTTATCAATAGGTATTATTTATTGCTTGTGTTTATTCTTGTCTCTGCGTGATTGTATCTCACTGGGCATTGTAAGGGATTTGTTTTCTGGGGCCAGTCTATAAATTAAGATTTCTCAGTTTCATACCTGTTCCATAATCAAAAGAAAATTATCCAAATAGGTTAGCAAAACGTTCTGTGTCTTCTTTTAATGTTAGAATAACAGTGATAATAATCTGCAATGATTTACTCCACCTGGTTATAATATATGGCCTTTCACTTTTCTTGGGTTTAGGTCATTTCATATATATTCCAATTTTCTAGCAAAATATCATTTCTGATTCCATTATTTATTTCTTAAATTTCGAAATCTGCTATAAGCCCGTCTCATTTCTCAAGCCCAGCAACCCCCAAGCAAAGTCCATCCCAGGGAATACCCTCCAAACCTTTCATACTGACATGCTGAGCAGCTTGCTTTTCTGCCAGACAGACTCCAGAGATGCTGGCAGCACAACACATGTGGCACCGGTCTTTTAACCTGATAAAGGTTGAGAAGCTAAAAATAGCTGTAAATGCGGTAAATCTTAGCTCTGTGACTATTCTCCAAGGTAGATGACTTTAAATGTAGTCCTACTATGAAATATACTCTCAAGAAAACCCCAAAGAATCAGTGGTGTGTATTGCATTAGTTGCTTGAAACAGTTGAAGATGCAGCCCAGTGACACAGTTTCACGCTGAATTCCCCAGGTACATACGATACCACCATTAAAGAGAGAGGATCCAAACTGCACATGCTTTGTGTTACTAGAATTCATGCTAGCGCATTTATACTGCAACCACTGTTAATATTTAGGGAAGTACAATGAAAGAGGATCCTGTAAATGCTCATGTCCTTGAGAATTTCTGTGCTGCTTCTCTGTTTCACAAAGATTTTTCTGCACTTAAATGTTTGACACTGTAAAAGGTATTGATTTGATACACTAAAGCTACAGTAGATTGAATGAGATGACACTTGGCTTTAACCACCTAAGGGAAAGAGAGTACAATGGGAAATTAAAGGTGACTGACACCATCAAACATCACTTCTGAACTGGAGGAGCCTCCAAGCAACAAGACCAGAAGTCGTGATGGATAGTTCACTGGAAAAGTTTGCTAACAGCTCAGAAGCAGTTAAGAGAGAACTGCAAACCTTACTGGTGACTGTTTCACTTTTACAGGATGTTGGCATGCATTTTAAAAGCAATATAAAAGTATACAAAATAATGGAAACAGATGGCATCAATCAATTTGCAGTTTTTTGGCCAGAAGGGCTTACTGGACCTTCCTGACTGACATAGATATCGCAGTCACTTACATGTCAAGGGTTATTCCTGTACTGACCCAAATAACTTGCATTTAAGTGATGGCTTTCAAGTCCTTTCACTTTTCTTCATTTCCTGGCTCTATCAATTCTGGTCAAAACCAGTTCAATAAGTTTAACAGGAGACTAAGTCAAAGGCCTTGAAGGTAATTCACGTCACAGTGAGTATTTATCGGCTTCAACTGCTTTCTCTCTTCTTGTTTATTTTTCTGTTAGTTCCCTGTGGAACTATTACAGCTACACAGCAAACTTCCCCTTAGGCCAATCGACAGGTATGATACACAGGTTTTTAGAAAACTTGTCTACTGTATACTCACTCAAAATGTAAGAGACTTCATTTTGGCTTTAATGCAGCCTGTCCTTTTGTAAAAATGCAACATAGCATACGTTTTGAGCACTAACACCTGCAGAAAACACAGCCTGTGTTGAGCCACATATGTATGAATCATTGGGAAAATTCTGTTACCTGGGTGTGCAAAAATGGCATCTTTTGCTGCTGACACTGAACATATAAGTTTGTCTTTTAAAAGAAATCCTACCCATAACCAGAAAGATTTAAAAATAGTCAGAAGCCTTCAAAACCAAATTTCCCTGAAAAAAATGAGCCACACTAAATCAACACATATATTTTTATGCCTATGCTTAACCATAGGCAAGGTCAGCCCAGCAATGCATTAGATCACCTATTTAAAGCTTGATTTATCCAGCAAAAAATGTGGAGACTAATTACACAGAAAATAAGCTCATGTGATTAATTACTGGGAATAAAATCAAGCCATAATTATTAAGGGGTGGGGTGGGGGAAGCCATAAACAATTCACTTAAAATCAAGTAACAGAGCTTGTTTTTTACTACAGCAAGATGCTGAAGTTAGAACTGGAAAAGTTGCAAAACAAAATAAACTGAAGTTTGTCCAAATTCATTGTGTTATATTACAGTCATCTGTTAGTGATTATGAGCCAGTGAGGTCTGTTGTAAAATGCTTACAAAGGATATGGAAATAGTCTTCAAATATGAAACAAATTAGGAATAACTGGCCTCTAAACAAGCATTTGATGTATGAAAAAAGATGGTAAGAAAATGAAAACCTCAGAATGCTTTTTAGACCAGCTGCCCGAAACAACCCTCATTTCCATTTCTAAAGAACCCAAGTCAGCTGTGACATAAGCGTGATGCACACCACCGCACAATCTTAACATTGGAAAATTTGCCATCATGTACAGTTTGTTAAAGAACAGAGAAGGGAAGAGTGAGAGAGGCTTATTAACATGTAACTTACACTACCACCGTCCTCTTTGAGTCTGGACCAAGTTAATTGGGATGAGAGGTAAAAAGATATTCTAGAAGGACAAAACCTACATGCACCCCATTCTAGCTAACTAGAATATATATGTCACTTCAAGTTAGATCACTCACTTTGGTTTCTTTTGTTCAGATGTTACATGCTGTAGAGCTTTATTTTTACTGTCACCAAAAAGTCTGAAGCAAATGAGCGGAGCCTAGCTTGAGGCCTGGCTGTCAGAGGATACACTTTCAGCTTTTAAGGGCCCCATAAAATCAGGGCTTAAAGTAAATACATTTTCTAAATGTTGTGGAAGCAGCTAATACCTGTGTGTGTACATATTTAGGAACATTCCCCCAGCCCTGACCTGGGCCTGTTCAGCAATTGAGCTTTTACTTTCCCAAGTCAAAATGCTTTGTAAATTCAGAGTCATGTTTGATCAACTGCAAATTATAGCAACATAGTCTCGGCAGCAATTTAGGAAACTGCCATGGAATTGTCCCTGCTTTGTGATACAGGTTCTCCGTCCTTGTCATAGTGACCCTCGGGTCTTGGTTGCTCACAACCTCTTTGTTGCACTTGGGAGGAAGGAAACAACCGTATCACTGACCGCGATGCTGACCGAGAAAGCAGGAAAAGGAGGAGAACATAGGAGGGAAGTACATAGAAAGTCATGGATGGGGTCAAAGCCTCACAGCTCAGACATCAGGGGTTTGCAGGCTTTTCCAGCGTGAGTGACAAAGAGCCAGATTTACAAGCTCTTACCTCTCATTTAAGCCTCTGAACTCCCACAAAACCTGAGGCATCAAAACCGTGAGTGTGAAACCTCGGTGCAGGGTGGTTCTCACTTCATTCCTTGAACAGGGACAGCAGCAGCACACAAATACACTAATGTCGTGAGTGGGAGAAGCTGGTCCCTTGCAGTCCTCCCCTCCTCCCTTCCCACCCTCTGTTACACATCCCGCACCAAAGCTTTTCTCACCAGCGATCCCTGCTTCACCTCGCTGCTTGCCCTTCCATGGCCTGGCCTGTGCTTCCTCTGCTCCCATGACGTCCTCAGCCACTCGTCCCACCTCCGGAGCGCTGCTATGAGAAATGAAGTGCATGAAGCAAATTGGTAGCGTCAGGAAACAATTGGTCCTGCTCAGACCTCCAGCGTCAGCTAAGGAGAATCATGCTTTGTATTTCAATTTAAAAGTAATATTGGAGCTGCCATCACAGCGAGGATAAATGAGAAAAGACTGGATCTTGGTTTCTTCCAGCTAAACAGAAAATGTTGGAGACAAACATGGCAAGTGTTCCAATAAGGAAAAAGTTAGCCTGCTCCCTCTGCAAAATTTTATAAACACTTCCCCCCCCCAAATATATGAAAAATGCCATTACCCTCTAATAAGCAGCTGTGTGACTCCAGATACGATGTGAAGTAAAGCAGTGCATTGTAAAACTGGGAGAGATGTCAAATTAATCAAAGTTAACCTTTCTATGTGGGATATAACTCAGGTTCAGATGAGAAGTGTGGCCCCTAAATTAGATAAAAGAAACTTAATTTGCTGCATTAGTTATTGACAGTGTCAATTAAGACTGAAGGCAAAACCCCCCAAACTGTATAGCTGCACACTTTCTCTTGGATGCTGAACTTACGGAAATTGAATTTACTAAAACTTTAACGTCTTCTAGTATGGTTGGTATCAGAGAAAATTTTTAATTTTTTTTTAATTTTCCTAATACAGGTCGTGGAGGAAACTGCCACACAGGTTACACAGACTCTCTGAGTATGAAGACAGAAAGCTAAATAATGCCAAAGAAAGGGATGTGAAAAGAACATGTTTCTACTTCTGTCTGGAACCAATCATAGCGTATTACAGAAAAAAGAATCATTAGACCAGGGTAGTACAGTCAGCAAAAAAATAGATGAAAGTAAGTAGTGTTCAGAGCCTTGCCTGCCTGCGCCTGACATAGGCTCATAGGGAAACTGGACTAGTTTGCAGAAGAGAAACCCACTGAAGGTTACTAACCACCCAGAAAATACCTCTGCCGTCTCAGGAAATCATGGACCCGTAAGTGGTGGGAACCTGGGAGAGTATTCCTGGGAAGCATCACCTGTTCTTGCCTTGTTCTTATAGTCTTCGCAAAGCAAAGGCACTGTCAAAGGATACCAGGTTAGATAAGCTCTTGGCTTGACCTGATATGGCTGTCTCCATCTTACATTTTCACTCAAAGCACAGCCCATTTCTGTTGAGGTACTTCAGAATTTGTAACAAAGAATTTGTTAACAAGCAAAAAAAAAAAAAAAAAAAAAAGGAACAAAGCAAGCTGCAGAAGGGATGAAACAGAAACAGCACAGGGTTTCTGGGAACAAAAGGAAAAAAGAGTGAAACTACATTTGCATCTGCTACCCAATGTAAAGAAAGAAAACAGCATGCCAGAGAATGTGAAGATACAAACTATTATTTATTGAAAATATCTCAGAAAGCAAAATCATAATCACCAACAAAGTCAGGGCAATTAAATGAGTTGGGTGGCAGAGCAAACAGTGTAATAAAGAATTTTATTATGCCTTTATTGTAATAATTCTTTCCCTCACTTAGGAAAGGCTCAAAAACACTCAATTTCAAGTTCTGTGTAAAAGCATTACAGTAACAAAGGCAACTTGATGCTCCAGGAGAGACAGTTTGAGTCTTTAACCAGAGTTCTGATTTACTACTTTGACAACCCAGCCCAGAAGCATGCCCCAATACACATGCAGAAGCATAAAAATAAATTCCCAGCTGCGCATACTAATACCCATCTGCTCGAATGGTAACAGAGTAGGTCATTAAAAACCCAGCATTTTTAACCCAGGAAGTATTGCAGTCTTTTACGTTATACCACATTCAGTCTCTCCGAAAGAGATGCTTCCAGGAGTAGCAAGGCAGCAAGCCCACTTGTGTCCTAAAAAATCACCTTAAGGGAACCCGTCTGCCGGGCTGCTGTCTCAGTTCATTTTCTTCGCGCTACAAGAGATACGACCATACTGCTTCCAAAAACCACTTCACTTCGTGAGATTTATTCCGGGGAGGAACGCTTCCTTCTGCTTTCTCGTGCACAGTTTTTGGACTATTTCAACTGCGTCCTAGGGAAAGCCTGTCTCTCTCTGAGGGAGTTTGTTTAGTTTTGGGAAGCGCCGCGCTGTCGTAACGCTGAGGAGGCGATAACTGTTTTTTTCCACATAATTACCTCTATTGGGTCCGATAGGCGTTGTTATAACTGCACATCTGTCTCTGAGCGGCAGTCTCTCACCTCACACGGGCTCCTGGGGCTGGGGGTCGTCTGAGGGGAGCCGGGGGGCCTCCTGGCTCCCCTCAGACGACCCCCAGCCCCCCCTCAAGACCCCGGCCGGGCTGAAGCGAGTTTGAGGGGAAGGATGAGGGGAAGGGGAATAACCGAAAAGACAGGAGTTTCCCCCAGCGCTTTCCCGGCACTGACAGCGGGCGGTGGAAGGGCGGGAGGTAGCGGGGCCGGGCCCCCCCCCCCCCCGCTATTAGTACCGTCCCTCAGCGGAGCCCGCCTCAGTGCGGTCCCTCCCCGTCTCTCAGCACCATGCAGGGTCTCAGCTCCGCGCCACCCGCCGCCTTCCTCCTCCTCCTCCTCCGCCTCAGCTCGCTGCTGCTGTTGCCGGTGGCAGCGGTACCGGTGGCGGAGCGGGAGCTGAATCCCAGCAGCCGCCTGGCCGCCGGGGCGGCGCGGGTGGCATTGCATTACCTCAACTTCCAGACGGCGTCCCCCGGAGAGCTGCAGGCGCTGGGGCAGGTCCGCAAAGCCACGGTGAAGGTAGGGGAAAGCCGGCGGGGAGGGCTCCCCCGGGGCGGGCAGGCGCGGGGTTTCAAGCGACGCTGGGGAAAGTACAATTAATACTAATTATTATAATGAAAGAGCGGGGCAGCGGTGAGGAGCTGAGCCGCCCTGAGGGTGGCGCCTTCCCGCCTCCCGCGGCGGGAGCTGCTGTCCTTCCCTCAGGGGGCTCGGGGTCTCCTCAGCGGGGATCCACCTCGAAAGGTCGTTAATTGAGTCATGATTTAAATTACCCCCCCCCCAAATCCAAGCCCAGCCAGTCGGTTGAGGTTGTCTCAGAGTGCCCTGTCCTGGAATCAAAAGCAGGGTAGCGCAGATGAGGGGAAAAGAGGGAACCGAGGCACGCTGCGGGCACATACTGGGAAGAAAACAGTTTGATGAGGAAACATTTTCGGCAGAATTGCTTCTGGAGCGACCATCTACTTTGTGTGAGTAGGGACGGAGAGGACTTTGCTTTCTAGCTCTGGAGACCGAGAGCTTCAACTAAAGGCGATGCAGCTCCCGTCGGAAAACATGCTTTTATCTTCCAAAAACCACGTCAAACCGAGGTGACAGAAAGGGGTGGGAGTCCTAGATAGGAGCAGCTACAGGGGCAGAGCTTTCACGTCACCCAGAGCTTGTCAGGGATGCTCGAGGCGGTGCCCGGGGCATGCCCGGTGTACCCGTGCCCCGCACACTGAAATGCAGGGCCGCTGCCTGCAAGCACTGTGCCACGCAGCCTTTCTCTTCCTCCAGCCACCAGTCTGGGTTTTTTTTACAGCTTACTCAGTTTCTGAAAGTTAGAGAACAGGCAAAAACTGTTGGGGAACATTTGTCCAAGGCTGTAGATCCTGGAAGGAAAGCACTGCCTTCCTGGAGAGCTGAGGAAGGTCTCAGCTATCGCAGTGGATGGGATTTAAAACCAGCCCTCTCATCTCGTCTTCCCCTCCAGGCTACGGCTGGGCAGTTCCCTAAAGCAAGGGCCGGTCGTTTTGGATTCCCAGTCTGAGGTGCCAAATGCAGCACTGGATTCCACTGGATCCTTTTCATGGCTCTGGCATCTGAAAAGGAGATCTTACAATATTTGTCCTTCAGCATCTGCATGGCTTGTTCAATTCAGGCCCTCACTCTGAAAATTGAGAATAAGATGGTGTAGTGTAAAATCTTCCCTTTCAAGAAAGAAGTTCCAAGCCAGCCTAAAACATTTGGGATGTACTATTGCAGTCCTTACAACATTGAACGTGAGCCTCAATCTTTCATATATATCCCAGTTGACTCTAGTTCCAAAACAATTTGAAGCTGGTTTGAGTTGCACACAATATTTAACAGACCAGGACAATTTCCAGTTAAATTTCACAAAACACAGACTACTGCATAACGACTCAGAATTTGTGTATTACTTTGTGTAACGCAAGGCTGAAAGATAGCATTGGTCATGCAACCTGTGTGGGAATGCAAACATGGTGTCCTGCTATAGATTTATCTGAGACCATGCCCTTTAGGTAACACTGGTCTCATCATCACTCCCAAACACATCAGTAAACATACAGTTTAATAGGCGCTGAGGATGGATGTGCTAATGTGACATTTGATTCTTCCTATGAAATTGCTGCAGACACCTATGACAGAAATTTACTATGAAATTTGATACTTTTCTCGAAACATACAAGTGCTCCTTCTGTATCTACTAAGCACTTTAGTGGGTAGTGTGCATATGCACATATTTACATATATAAATGCTTGTGCCTCTTTTAAGAGCAACAATGTGGCCTCTGGCAGCAGGGTGTGCTGCTGGAAGCAATGCACTTGTCTAGTAAAGACACCTATCGGAAGGGGTTGGTGCAGATCCTCTTTCCAACCCCAGTGTAAGTGAATATTTGCAAGGTAATTTTGGTTGCGCGGAGGGAAAGGGATCTTTTCTACCCACTATCAGCCACCTGCCTTTTCATATAGGAAAGAAAAAAATTGGTTCATTATAGAGAAGTGAAATGCCTCATTATTTCCTCACAGTACTCAATGCTGTAGGAGCTCGCTGTAACCACTTTCTGCAGTTTATTTCCCCTTTTTCTTTGCACACTCTGTGAAAACAAGAGGAGAAATGTACTAGACATGGTCACTTCCTTCTTTCCTGTCCTCCACTGTAAAAAAATGAAAAGAATTTCCTGGAAGGAGTGTGCTATATTATGTGAATGCAAGAGACAGAAATGTTGGGTTTTGGGGGGCAGGGGGCTATGTGTTTCTTTGGTTGGCTTTTGTTCTTTTAGTTTTTTTTTTTAAGAAGGCTTGTTTCCTATTGTTAGTATATTACTGTATCTATTAAAAATAGGATAATTTTATAATGGAATTTAATCATGAGCACTGTATTTTAAAACTAACATTATTAGCCCACTAGCCAGTGAAACTGTGGTAATTAGAAACAGGACTGGAGACGGTCACCAGTATAGTAACTCCATTAGATGTGAAGGATTTTTCAAGTTCAGGTAAAATAAGACTTCAGTGCTTTTCTCTCCTGGCAATGAAGAGTAGAGATATACCAAACATATAATAATTCCTACCTTGCCATTGGCTGGAGTTTTCTTTTTCTTGTCCCTTCTCATTGATGCAGGTTTTTTTCTTAAGTGAGTATCTTCTAGGAAACAGCAGCGTGCATCTCATGGAATTGTTGACAGCTTGCACTTTAAAATACATTTTTGAGAAGAGAAGCATTAGTGTGTGCCAGCTGAAGATCCTAGAATTCAAGAGAGAAACTTTCAAAACACTGACGTAGCAGTCTCCCATACCAAACTGTCCTGGAAGTCATAACTGAGCAGTAGGTAGGTGAACCAGGAGGTGAGGTATAAAGGTAAAGCTAGGTAATCTCTTAGCTGAACAGCAACATTTACTTAAATTGGACTACAAAATACAATTTTACAGATGGGTATTTCTCTTCACAAGCTCACCTTGACACAAAACAGTGTAATACCAGAACCATGGTCCTAATATTAGAAGTCAGTTAAAAGATTTCTACTTATTTCCAACAGTCAGGACCCCACGTTAGGGTGGGAAAGGTAGAATCAGTGACAGGGTAGGTAAATTGTCTAGGGAAAGACAGATACAGAGAGGTCGAGAAAATAACCATCTCTGCTGGCTTTTCCCTCCTGCCAGGGGTAGCCCAAGAGCTCACCCAGCTACTTGTGGATCGGACATCTCCAGCACCTCTAGAAGCCACAGGCTACCTGAGCTGGCTTGCAGGGACAGTGGCAGGGCTGCAAGGTGGAAATCCCCCTGGGCAAGCCCCCGAAGGACACCTCTCGCTCCACTCTCAGCAGTGCCAGCTTCTCCATGCTTAGTGATCAGGTCTGCCCTCTGATCCAGCGACCAAAAACTGGTCCTGGGGAAGAATTACTGGTGGGGAAATACACAGGAGAAGAGATGGAAACCTGCAGCAAGGGGCGAGAGAGGGATCACTCCTTTCTGTGCCAGTGGGGAGTTGGAGCAGCGTAAACCAATTGTAAAACCACCTCCTTTGAGACCTGGAATGAAACTGGTCTTAAAACTGCTATTCTGGCCTTCACAGTACTAAAAAACTGCCATGAAAGTTGCATTAATTTTGAGCCTGGAAATAAAACAATCCCGTGACCCAGATATTCAGTGGAAAAATGAATTACTCACTTGTTTTCTTCTCTTCTGGACACTTTTTATCTTTGGCCGCTTTCAGCCAGCCATCATTGTGTGATGTCCAATATTCCTCAGCTCTGATTTAACTCACGCTACATGATGGTTTACAGTGATGCATTTTGGGCTGATAGTGGAAAATAATAGTGGAAAGAACAGTGATGTTTTTCTTCAAAACTAGAAATACTTTTATAAAAGTTAAAATTATTTCATGCCAGATGTACCTTCTCCCTCTCCCTGGTAAGATCAAAGAAGCCCTCTGGCATGCATACCCACATTGACTATGTATTTTAGCTGTGTAGCACCATTTGAAAGCTTTCCAGGCAAGTAGTACTGCTGTGGTGGAGTTGTTGCAAATGAAGAGAGAATACCTACTTCAAAAACTGCATAAGTGCAGAATTATGTGTTCTTTTTAAAGAGAGTATTTACTCAGTCATTAGTCATGAAGCTTTTCTAAAGCCTTCTACTGAGAAGAATCAGAGGCTGAATAATGAAAATAATGAAGTCCCAATTGATTTTGTTTTCTTCATTAGTGCTCGATATCAAGCAAATGCAATGAAACTGCTCAGATATTTTGTCAGAATCTGATTACTATTCTCAAAGTTATCACAGCTGTAAAAATGATTTTTTTCTTTAGCAGAGAGAACAGGTGACACCTATGGAAGAACAAATAACATTGGAAGAATAGTCAAACATACTTTAAGGGACTGAATATGCTGGACAGAAAAGATCCAGCCTAACTATAAAAGAGCTTCCATTACAGACTTTAAGACCCTGATGTCGTAACTGGGAGCGTGCAGTCAGGCTGCTGTACTGTGCCCCTTGAGGAAAAGGTTCAGCAGGAAACCCTCTCCACTATCATCAGTTAAATCAGAGCTAAGTTTCTTCTGCTTCAGAAGTGTTGTAGTCCAACTGACTCTATTTCAGGTTCTCTCATCTGCGCTACTGATGACAAGAAAAGGAATAAGCCTAGGTCACTGTGCTTAAAAAATATCCATACTTGGATCAAATGAAGAATGTTAGAAGCAATAGCAGTAACAGCTTTTGGGTAGCTTTACCGTAACTAGAAACTTAGACTTAGCTGCAGTGATTATCATGAGAGATTAGACCCTTCTTTCAGCACCACAAATTACTGATTCTTTTGTAAACCTGCATTTCAGAAAGCTAGTTTTTACAATTTTGCTATGCTAAGAGCATCTTGGCATGTCACATTCTCTTTCATTTTGAGGACAATGTTTTACCCAATACACAAAACAGGGGCAGGAGAAGGGGAGAACAAGGATATAAAAGTCTGAACTCATCCTCTCTCTGTTTCCTCCATTCCCTTCATGGTGTGACCTGGGTCCAGCTCCACACTTGCCTCATCGTAAAGCTTCAAGAGGGGATTTTATAACAACAGAGCAAGTAACTAAACCAATCTGTCCTCTTATCTGCAGTGTATAACTCCATGTATGTACTAAAGGCAGGTGGCTGGCCTGACGGCCTTGCCCTGGGAATGAAACTTTGCTAACATTAAGTGGAATCTCGGATAGTTAATCGGGCAACTTAATGACTGGTATTTTCAGGGCAAAACAGAGCAGACAGATCAGAATCCTGCTCTGACGTGCTGTGTAAAATTAGTCTCTTTCCAGTCACAGCAGAAAAAATTAGAAAGGTTAGCATCCCTAAGATTAAATTAGCCTTTGTCATTGCTGTTCAGCTGTGAATCAGTCCACAAGATTTGATTCATTTATATATTCAAGGGCACTCTGATAGCCTGTGCAAAAAATTACCTCCTCGGAAGCTGAACAATGATTCATAATTTTATTATTTTTAAAGTTACTCGGTATAAATCTGTCCTGTGAAGGACTTTGAGCTGCATTTTTCTTCTTGCATATTTCTGTGAGGGAAAGGCTTTAAAACATCCCTTAATATAAGGGTTATTTATTGTTGTTGTTAAGACCCTTCGTGTTTGCTGCTAGGATCATCTCAGCGCATCTCATCTGACCAACTCCCTGATGCTACAAGGCCGTGAGGCAGCCACGGCACCCTCATTTTCCCTCCTCTCCGCTCATGCCAGCACCTCAGCAAGTTGCAGTACGTAAGGCTATAGTTACACTGATGGCTGAATCCTTCTCTCTTCCAGAGCATCCCAGACTCTGGTCACAAGTATTACGTGCAGTTCACTACTGAAGACTACAGGAGCGGGGTGAGTTTATGGTCCTCTGCATCTCTTCTGACACTGTGCGTTAAATGAACTTCAACATCTCCAAAACAGGGTACATTTAACTGCTGTCGTAAACGGATCTTTCACAATGGAAAGATTTACCTTTATGTTTCTACCTGCCTGTCCAGCATGGGGCACGGTTTGCTCTTAGGATCACCCGAGCATCAAATCCAATCAGTCCTCTGCTTCTGCCGGGGTCCAAGTGGTGAGAGCACCGTAGCTACCTGCTTCACTCAGTGCCTGAAGCGATTGTCTTGTTTTGAGTCACATCAGGCAACCCAGCGCCCGAGTGAAACTTTGCAATGGTCCAAACTCAGTGTCGCAGTATGGTCCTCATTATCCAGTTGTAGCTCCTGCTGTGTCCACACACCAAAATGAGAATAAAGAGTTGACAGTTGTGTGTTCTTTTTAATTATAGCCCCCCCCATTCATTCTGTCAGACAGTTGTCATCAGCAATTTTACTGTAAGCATCTGCTTTTCCATTACACACACATTTTATGAAATTCAAATTATTTTCAGAATTTAATATGAAGCCTTAGATTATTTTTGTTTCAAGGCTGAAGTATCATACAATGAAAGTCCCTGTTAGCAATTAAAGTTATTTCTTAAGAACTCTCAAACATATTTCCAAGATGACTGAGTGCATTTCTGCTACACTTTAATTAAAAACTTCTGTTAAATAACTTTAGCCTTATGGTTTTAACCTATTTACTTTTTTGGAAAAAAAATTACATTCTTCTAAAGACTTTCTTGACCCCTGTACAGCTTCATACAAAGAGTCTCACAAAGACATATACGTACTCCATATGTATACCTCACTTGTTAATACCAAGAGCTTTTTAAATAGTGTGTTGCTGGTAAATAAGGTCTTGATTAAAGATAACAGTTTTAAATTCTACCTTTACAGGAAAATGCCGGGAGCTGCCTTGCTACAGTGCTGTATCGGAAGACAAAGTCTCCGCCTCTTGTCAATATCAAGTGCATGCCTACCAAAGACCAGAAGCAAATCCAAGAAGAGGACAACAGACTTTACCAAAAAATTAGGCACCAAACCAAACCAATAATTGGAAACAATATTCCAGGTATATTCCTCTAAATAATCAACCGTATTTAATTTTATCTTAAAGAGCCTGGGCACTTGTAAGAACACAAGCAAACGCACACACATTTTAAAAAGGAGACACATATATTTACAGTAACACCCTAAAACCATAGAGCTAACCATCAACAATTCCACCTTGCCAGCAAGTCTTGGGGAGAAAAAAAAACCTCCTGTGTTTCGCAACAATGGTAGTCAGCACAACATTGTGAAGGTGTTTTGGATTTAAAAGCAAGCTTACGCAATTTTATATTCAAGTAAATGCAAACTGTCCTCAAGTAGTAACAACTGCCTTAACCCACACACCTTCCCCGGCTGCGGGTGGAAATTCACAAGGGATGACTAACAGAATTTTTCCATCCTGGAAGCAGAGCACCCCAGTCCCTGTTTTCCTCCCAGCTAGGTAAGGACCTCCATTATCCTGGATGTTGGGTTTCTCACCTCCAGAGTGGGGACCCTGTGAATACCATCTCTTGGCAATTTCAGTTCTGTCATGCTTTCATACTTTTACTAGGACTGCAGGTTTCGCTTCCTCCTCCTCCCTGTTCAAGATTGTAACACATAGGAGGGAAGAGTCGCTTCCCAGGAATAGTGCTACATCAGACAAAAGTGCTCTGTGGTTTATCATTTTGCTGCTGAACAGCCAGAATTAATCATTTTTATATTGCTCTTTCTCCCTTGCAGACAGCTATGGCAATATTGAACCTGCCCTGGAGCCAGTGTGGGCTTTGGCTGTTGCTGGCAGCAGTTACATAATGTGGGAAAAGTCAACAGAGAACTTGGGTTACTTCATGGCACAAGTCAAGTCTGTGAAGCAGTGGGTAAGCGAAGTGGAAATGACACGCCTGTGCTGCAGAAGCTAACAGAGCCTACCAAGCAGCAGAGAATAAAATGGCCATCAACAGCTCATACTCATACATGCGATGGGCACAATTCTCCCAAAATCCCAGGGGCTTCTACCATACAAGTATCTCCACCTCTGGACAAGTATTTTGTCCAGGCTTCGGTGGAAAAATTCTACTCATTTGGACAAAATTTGATTTTCCTTCTTTGCGTGAGTGGATCTGTTGGCTTCTGCAGGTTTAATGAGGAAATTTGAACATAGGGTCCTGCAGTTCATCAGCCCCACACTAAGTCGCTCCTCATACTCTTTGCCCTCCTAGCCAAGCTCAAAGGTAGCGCCAGTCTAGTACCTGGCATACGTTCTCTGGGGAACATATCTTACACCTGTAGCGTATCGGAGTTCCCAGAGCTTTGTCTCCCTCAGTCATCTGTGATCGACAGACAGTGTTCGGATTTTACTCTCTAGTTATTTAGAATGAGATTTCTCTGAAGGAGAGATTAATAGTCAGGTAAGATTCTCAAATCTATTTGAGGGTTAATCTCAATTAATTAGCATCTGAGTCAGCCTAGTTTCATGTCAGAGAGCAGTCAGACTGCAGAGCCATGCTGCAGTTAATGCCTTCAAAGCTTTTACGCAGGAAGCGCTCCTAATTCCGTCTGTCCACATACAAAACCTGTCTCACTCCAGCCAATGACCACAGCCATCTCGAGCCCTATTCATCTCGCTCCCTAAGCGAGCTAAAAGCAGTCAAGTCAATCAGAGTAGACTCTAAACTTCAGCAATGTAACTTGTGTTGATCTTTTTTTTTCTCTTTGATACATGCCCAGATAAGGAAAGATGATTTTATTGAATTTGACTACACTGTTCTACTCCATGAAATTCCAACACAGGTAAGAAAGCCTATGTGTAGAACGCCTCCTTTCATCAACAGAGGAACAGTATAAAGATCATAAAAGATGTGTATTTTAAAATCTGTTCTCCAGGAAATTATTTCGTGTCACATGCGCCTCACTTGGCTTCCTGGTCACCCCCTGAAAGTGAAATACTTCTGTGCTTCAGAGAATCAGGGGCTCGAAGATGGATCTGGAATGGAATCTGGATCAGCTGCTGGGATTTTGCATGAAAGGGGAGCAAATTTTTAAGAGATTGTCAGTTTTATGTATATGTGTTAAATGAGAAAATCCTTGTGTTAATAGACCTGGAGTTGTGATAATTTTTCTATACCAGTCCTACAACAGTGAATTTGAATGCTTTCACTAGTCTGTTTTATTCCAAAATTAATTCCTGTAATTTCTTAAACTGCGAGACTCATGTTCTAGAGTTCTACCTAAAAACTTTGCTACTATATTATATATACACAGATAAACATACACAAGTTGATTTTATGTCACTAACTTACTGTTACTTAGAGCAACACAGTTTGTAAACAAAGTTAATATATTTGGATAAAAATCTTGAGAAAAGTATTAATCTGTCACTAAGAAATATTTGTCTACTCTTTTTTTTTTTTCATTTTTTGGGTTAGATTTGTGCTGATTTGTAACTTGCATCTCCAATAAAACAAATACCATTACGCAGGGTCGAGGTTGGGTTTTCTTTCACGATGCTGCTGTTTGACCCCAACTTTCCATCTTCTCCTGGTGTCTGGCCTTTAAAAGGATGTGGACGAGCGTAGACAGCGGAACGTCTCCCTGCAAGGCCCTACAGAAGCCGGTGACCAGCACCTGCGTGGCCCTAGTCCCGCTGACACACCGCTGTTCCCTGCAGCGTGAGCTGACATAAAAAGAAAGTTTCTTATATTTGTGAAGGCAACTCAGAAAATATTGATAGAAGGAAAAGATGGTTTGTTGTCTCCCCACACCTGTCACCAGTCCAGAACACTGCACAGCAGCGTTTCTCAGATGGAAACTGAGGACATTTTCTTTGTCTATTTGCAGTTCTTGCTATTACTTTGAATGAAAACAGAACTGCAAAGACAGGAGGGCTCTGAACAGATGAATTTCCCCATTTGGGTTTGTTTGCTGGGGGAACAGCCCGCTGCTAGAATACCCCGTCAAACAGCTCTTACATTAATGACTGCCATGTCACGTCCCCATCCTAAATACAACAAAGCCCTATCGCAAGAACACATTCCTGTCCTTTCACACCAAATTCTCCATTTGGGTTTACAGCAGACCCGCTGTCCTGCCTTTGTTCGCCGAGACTGTGCCAAACCATCTCGAGTTCGCCGGTTTTTAACCCAATTAGCAAGATTTCTGCCAGGTTAAATTAACTCCGTATCACTAAGTACACCTGCTTTAGGAAAACAGGCGATGGTCTCTGCCTTCTGGGATGGTTATGTTCTTTATAGCTCATGGTATATTGTGCTATCGTTGATCTGTAATTGATAACGATGATTAAGGTTTTTAACGTGAAAGCTTTAACTGGGGGGTATTTAGGCTGGATGATCTGTTAACACCCCAAATTCAGGCATTTTACACAAATGTATTAGAGTCTGATATACTTTGACTGACTGAAGCTTTTAATATCAGCACATAACGGGCATTACAATAAATTCAGGGAAGCAGCATTTCACATACTCTTGGTTTTCTTTTGTGCTGGTAAAACATTTCCCATCATCAAAACCATGAGATCAGAGCTTATAATGGCAACATTTCTTAAAGAAATTGGTGATGAAAATATGTTTTAGAATTAAAACAAGAAAGTAGTATGGATTTTGCACTTTGGGGCTCTACTTTAGCAATGCTCTTAACCACGAGTTTAGTTTCCTTACCTTCTTTTTACCACTGCTCTCCAGACCTGGAACAGAGGACCAGGCACTTCCAACTTGCCAGATGGGTGTAACTTGAATACTAATCAGCAACACAAACTTAATGTCAGTTAAGAAACCGCACAGTAACTTCTGGACAAGTAGCAAACCTGTTGGAATTCAAAGGCAAAATTTCCACCAGCTTCTTTAGGGCCAAGATTTCAGTCAGTGATCAGAACCGAAAATCATAGTTTTTACTCAAGCAAAATTATTGGTTACATCAATGTAAACATTATCTGAGTTGAGGCTCTTGATGGGTTCACAGTGAATTCTTCATGCTAAAAGAACCCATGCAGAGCCCATCTGTAAGAGGTATAGACAAGAGAAGAGGAATAGCTCTCTTCCACCTTTGCTGTTAGGAAGAGTTCAACTACATCAGATATACTACGAGTGCTATGTAAATTTGATTAAAGAAAAAAAAAAAACCATCACGCACAAAGAAACAAAATCCAGGGTGCCCCAAAATTAGGCTCTTGCTAGTGCTTCTGTCCTTCTTCCACTGGATAGTGGAGGGCAATTAGCCTTCCCCCTACCTGCAGACTTTCCCCTTCGCGTGGAAGTTCAGCCATCCTGGAGCTGCGCCTCAGCCGTCCCTACGCTGTGCTACCCGAGGCCGTGCTCCGTTTGTGGAGAACCAGCACACATCTGGCAGAATCTGTTAGCCAGAAATTCACATCACGACTGGCCTCTACTAAGCATAATATAAAAGCCAAAAATATAAATAAAATAATAACCACCCCATTTCTTTCTTGCATTCATACTGCTTTTATAAGACATCTTTGAATCTTATGTGCTGTATTTGCTTAAGAAAATCTCCAAGCGTCAGAGAACCTGCAGGGCTTTTCTTGAAACGAGTTCCAGCTGAGTATTTTCACAAAAACAAAGCTGCGAATGTAACGGAATCAAGAAGGATTTGGCCCAAAGCAATGCCATACTCGCACACAACATCATGCCTGTGTTCAGTTAGCATTTACACGCCCCCAACACTGTACTTTTTTCAAGGTTAACATAAATAATTTTCACTGTCTTTCTGTGAAGGCTGAGGAAAAGCAGCCCGGACATTACAGTTCTGTCTCCGTCTGGTAGACATCAACCACAATCCTGTGCCAGGAATGTAGCTGGTTTTGAACTGGAATTGCATTCTCTGTTTACTGGAAGTCTGCAAAAATGCTGTTAAGCTGAGTAGGTCGGTAAGAGAGAGCACACAAAGAAAATTCAGCATGGATCTTCTGGTAGTAATTAAAAAAAAAAAAACACCAAACAAAAAAGATGATAATATCTTCTCTTTCTCACCTAACACCAACACCCTTGTTTGATCTCTCTTCTATGAGCAAGCAAGCTCTATTCAACCAACTCTCAAGCCAAACATCATCAGCAACATGCTCTCTTGATTGTGACATTCTGGGAAAAGGCATCTTTTGTTTGGTTTTCTAACAAAGAGCCCAGAAAGCAAGCCCGTAAAATAAATCCATGTTGTTCATAGTTTTGGAAAGAGTTGACTTCTGCGTATATTATTACCAACTCTTTTCAAATGCCTGGTACCATCAGCGATAAGCGGATCTGGTGACGAGCGAGCTGCACTGAACAGCGACTCAGTTCGTTAGGACTTTGGAGGCTCCTTGTGTTCTTTCTGAAGGATGCGGAGGGAAAACAGATATTGGTTCTCTGGGCTGGATGCTGTAAGTGCAAGAGGTAACGGATCTGTGCCTGGAGCACCTATGTGAAAACTGCTCAGTATTGGATGCCAACTCCTCCCCCGTGCCGGTCCAGCAGCTAACAGTTAGTTGAGACTCCGAAATTAAAATTTTTAAACTTTCAAAAACAGGGAAACATTAACAAGCCTAATTACAAAAGAATGATGTAGCAAGTAAAAAAATAAAATTATTTTAATACAAATGGGATTACGACAAATTTCGAGACAAGTTATCATCAGTGGTTTAACATTTATGTATTTTGTTAATGAGTAGCATTTACATGTGAACAATTCCATTGTAATTTCCTGGTGGTTCCTGAGAATACCACAAAGGAAGGATATTATGCTGAAATTACAAGTCCAAGTCCCGCTGCAGCCTGTGCTTGTCCAGCCAGCCTTGATTGCTTCTATGGCTTGGGCAAGTGAGCTTTTAGAGAAGGTTGTGAAAAACTGTTCCATGTACTCAAGAGGAAAAGAGTCAGCTCTTGGCTTTGCCCTTTTTTGCAGGAAGTCGCCCTGTTGCTTCAAGGTATTTGTTAATTATTTCTTCCTGACTGCTGGGCAAACATGGTTGATATTTACAGTATTCCATTGTATATTCACCCTTTCCCTGCAGAGTTGGAAAAAGGTCAAAGTGAGGATGCTAAATGGGTAATCCTATTTAGCAGCAGGCCACACCCTAATCTGTGCAGTAACATGCAACGACCATTTACAACGAAGTATACGAACACGGTGTACTGTACGTGTGAGATACAAAACCATACAAACAGTATCTGAACATTGTCTCTTTGACACAAGACTGTAAGATTGCCTGTGGTACCCATCTCAGCAGTGTGACAATTCTGCTTAAAAACTGAAAATGATGACGCTATTAATAACAACCCATTCAAGCGCTCAGAGAACACCGGCACTTGTGTGTCAGGAGATGTGGAAGAGCAAATTTTACATAACACACAAACTTACCCAATTCAAATGCATTCAATGATCGTGTAACTACAGGCGTATATATATATATATATATATAATTAAAAAAGGACATCTTAATAACATGAGCACTGCTGTCAAAAACCTCTTCTACTTGCAGGCATCAGTAACTTAAGGAGTATGCCTAAAGTTTTCCAGCCTGTGAATTTAATACCTTTACTGATATCTCTCTCTTTGTATCACTCATGACTTTGAATCAATTCCCTCTTCAAAGTATGAAAGAAATTTTTGGCCAGAAATGACACAGCTAATGATAGTGATGTTAATTAAAAAGCAGTTAAAGTAACAGTAAAAACTGTAAGGTTATTTTCTTACTCTGCATTTGTTTAGATTTTTATTGCTTTTACTGCTGCATATGCTATGTATATGATGATGCAAATTAGCACACTTGGTTTACAGAAATAAATACGTTCTAGCAAAAAGTACCGAGAGTACTTACCTCTGTGGCAGACCTCAGTTCAGTAGCATATCCAAACATATCATTCAGTGGCACCTAAAATGCAAGCATACTATTCTTGTAAAAGCAAGATTTTTTCCATCAACTGTGGATTATCATCCAGTTAATCTCAATTACGATATAAAGAGTCAGTAAAGTCTGGTGCTCTTTGTAAACAGTACTGATCTAATTACCCGTTTTTGTAAAGTGCCTTACTTCAACCAATTTATATTCACAATGTTTTCAGCAGGAAACCCCAAAAATCTCAGAGGTTGAATGTACCAGGTACTGGAATATCCCGAATTCAGTAATCTGTGTCACCTAGCAAGAGATCATAATGTTTGAAATATCTCAAGACTGCAGCTCCAAACACAATTTACGACGCAGGAGTGACGCAGCGTGTGGTTTGTCAGTAGCCAAGGCTTTGCTGAGATGATTTACCCTACCACCACCGTTAGATGTACGCTTCTATATGACCTAACGTGAGAACATCTATGTTTTTAGAAGGGACCTAAAAGAAGGAACACTGAAGGCAAGTCATTTGCATTTATCTGCAATTATTACAGTTAATGCAGGTAACAGCTGAAGGAAGACAGCTGACAATAAGATCTTCCCTCTGAACTCTGTGCACCTGTATTGCTGCACAGGTTCCCTTCACTCTGAGGTAGCACAGTCTGCCCATCTCAAGAAACCCAGGTTCTGTTCCTTTCTCTGCCACCGTATGATTTTAGGTTAGTCGGTTGGCTTCTCCGGAGCAAGATAGATTTATGATAGGTTCACTAATACTGCACAATACACTGCCACGAGTTGAAAACTAACGCTTAGCTACTGAAAAACTAACATTATGTTTATCCACTGAAAAACCCACCTACAAGTTTACACGTACTAGCCAATAAGTAAAACAGTAATGGAGTCAAAAGGCAAGGCAGGAAAAGGTCAGGAACCAGCGAACAACACAAACCTCAGCATATAGGGTAAAGTAACCCTCTGTGCCGTCTTGTCCTGTGATCACTCCATGACGGCGATTAATTCCAGCTATCACTGCTCCTTGGAATTCGGTGGGTGCCATCACCTCCACTGCCATAATGGGTTCGAGTATACGCACAGTGGCGTTTTCCATAGCTGGAGAAAAAAAACTTAACTAAATAATCAAACATCAAAGAGCAAGCCTGGCATAATTCAAGATACCGCTATGTGTAGCAAGGAAGTGTTTTATGGTTGATGCTAAGCGTTTCTTACATCAGTGGGGGAAAAACAATAACCAACAATGTGAAATTCCAGCTCCCCCGCCTTTTATTACTGAGACCGTAATACTAGGAGGCACACAGTTTGATAAAAAGTTCTCTTCATACCTGTGTAAGGATGAAGCTGTTGGTGTTTCTTTACTTTTCATAAAACTAAAGGAATTATTGGGCCCCCCTCAAAATTTCTATAAACTCTCGCATATATTCGGCTCTACACAACCGGCCAAACTTTAAATGTGTGTATGGATACACCAGGCAACAAACAAACCTATAGAAAGGAGGTTGTTAAATTTAGCTCCTACAATAAAGAAAGCCAGCAGGACTACACATTCAAATGACTGGCTTCATACCTTGCTTTAGGGCTCCTTCTCCTGCTCTGATGAAAGAGATTTCATTGGAGTCCACCATGTGATGTGCACCATCCTCTAGGATGAACCGGACTCCAGATATCCTGTGCCCTGACGCCAGACCTTTTTCACATGCTTCTCGGAATCCCTGTCAAATAACATCTCAAAATTAGCAGTCTGTAGACCAAAATGAAGCTTAAAAAAGAGTTGCGTTAACAGCAGCCTATAAAAGACATTAAGCTTAAAAACCAAAACAACAGTAAGAAAAAAACCCCACCTTTCACAATTTTTAACAGTAATCCTGTATCTACCCAATGGACCCTCTTGCTTGATAAGATAATGGAAGAACATAACAGAGGGGAAAACTTTTCATTCCCAAGTGCCTGAAAACTTTGTAGTAGCATTCTTCAGCACCTCAGTTTGATACTGATATTTTTTAAAAATAGAAATCATGTAACAAGCTAAGGACAAGAAGAAGAAACGTACTCAGGATTTTGCTTTGTTAAGGGACTGTATGATCAAAGGCCAAAAGAATGCTCTATGTGGAAAGAGCTACTCTAACCACTTGACTGAAGAACAAGATTCTTTTAAGACTGCATGCTTTTTCCAGGATTTGGCAAAAACCTTTAAATGCTGCATCATGGAATAATGAAGGAATTATCTTATGTTGATCCGTTGTTGTAGGAATTCAAAGATCATGGTAGGTACTACTTAAAAGTAGTACATGATAAATTGTACAGTTAGAGAGAGACACACACACAGGAAGTCCGCAGAAGAGATGAAAAAGAAGGAATATTTGGTAATTCATGCAGGAAATCCAGCTTAATTACAGTTTCCTACATAACCAGTCTCAGAGAAGTCACAAAAGTTACATATTTCAGGGCTAGAGATGAGAATCGCAAGGCCACAATCAAAAGCAGAAGAGGGCCAATAAAAAGCAGATTCAACAGAAAGAGGCTTGTTTGACTGCAAGAAAGGACAGCCTACCTTCTGCTCTGCAGCACTGCTATGGAAATAGAGCAAGCGCACACCACCAAAGAAAACAAACAGCAGCTTCTAAATTAAGTGGAAAACCTAGGAATGTAAGATATTAAGGAAAGCCACACAAATTTGATTCTGCTCCCACTGAAGTAATGAGAAAAGCCTCCTTGCCTGGGGCAAGACAGTCACAGTAAATGTGCATGGTATAGCAGGAAAACAACAGGAGTCAGTATTTTTTATATTATATACACACACAAAACGCTTGGTACCTTTTCAACAGCGGGCACGAATTGTTTTGGAATATTTGTGCCAACAGTTCTGTCTTCAAACTCTAATTTTGTGTAGTCCTCTGGATCCAGGGGCTCCAGAACGCCTATAACTTTGCCATACTGGCCGGCTCCACCCGTCTGTTTCTTGTGTGTATACTCAAACCTAAGAACAAACACATCCCCGCAGAACACCACATTACTCATTACGCAAACCATGCTCGAACCAGGGTTTTCTAAGGAGAAAGTTCCCAGTCTGTGTTTTACTTTATTCCATTTGGTTACGTTTAACCGAAACGGCTAAATGCCACGACAGCGGCTGAAACAACAGCTGAGGATATTTAATGCCCGAAGAGGGAGCACCACAGTGGTTCGTCTGGCCAGCGGGAAGCTGCAAAATCGTGACGAGTCATCTCTCTCAAAAAAACCACGGGGAAAAACAAGCTGCTTCTGTGTGGCAAGCAACGCTAATAAAACCTGCTTACCTTTAGGCTCCCGCTTTTTGTTGAGCTGAGTAAACAAGGTTTTGTTCTTCCTGCACGCACCTGCGGTTCCCACCCACAAAGCACTTGGACCTGAACCGCGGACACCCAACGAGGGCTTAACCGGGAAGAAAACGCGCGAACGCCAACAGCTGAAATATTTTTGAAGCGAAAACGGGAGGGATTGGAGGTGTCTCTCGAACACCAGCCCCCCCATTCCCCGTCCCACCCGGCTGGGGCGGAGGACGGGCCCCGTCCCGGCTGCTCGCCGCGGGCCGGGGCGGCAGAGGGGCGGCCCCGGTGCCGGCCCCGGCCCCG
>NW_010973450.1:2523643-2560765 GCF_000737465.1 Haliaeetus leucocephalus | reverse complement strand
TCCGTGGCCGCTACCCAACCTCCCGTCCCTGCCGGACCTCTCCCGAGGGAACTCGGGCCCGAGGAGGATGCTCTTTTCGTGACTGTCAGGACAGACCACACTCACCGCTGACCCGCTGCGGATTTGCTGGTGAACCTGCTAGAACGGGGGTTATAGCAAAACGAGCCTGCTTGCTTAAGTCATTACCGTAGATATCCCCCAAATATATGACGTGATACAGGTCATAACAAAGCGCAGGACGGACTTAATACAAGGAACCCAATTAAGGCTCGCGCCGCAGCCTTTAACCAAGGAGCTCCTTATTGCACGTAATCATACAGGGAGCCCAAATACGGCAATTAAGTAGTACGCGAGACTAGAGACGGATGAGGAGGTACTAATCGGATGCTACACCACCTGCATATTAAATGAGCAAGCTTAACACAGCAGGAGGAAATAACAGAATACCCTAGCTCCGTACGGGCCCTGCAGAGAATGGCACTGCTGCAGCACATTTCGCCATAACGAGACTCTTTTCCACAATGCAAAGTGATTCATTTAACAAAATAAATGTTCTTCATGTTTTCCTTATTTAGGACATCGATGGTGTTGGGCCTAAGTACCATCTGGAATTGGTGTTAGAAGACATCGTTGACCAAGTGAGTTTAGATTTATTTAATAAATACAGTGTGTGGGCAGAAATTGGCACTACTGACATGTAATGAAAAGCCAATGCTTTATGCTGCTGATCCTAGCTGAGGCCAACGGACACACCAGTTAATAATACTTGGTATCGTGTTTCAGATTTTTCTCTACTGCAAATCGGGAGGAAAAAAAAAAAAAAAAAAAAAAAGACTTAACTTTACCAAAAGGGAACTCCCATTTTTTACACCATAAAAGCCCCAAACATCTGGTACCTACCACTGTGACACAAGAAAGTCCTTGAGGGATGACAAGGACACTTCAGTGTCATTCAATTTCAGATTGAAGCTACTTGAACCCGTTACTCCAACTGAATAGCACAAGTGACATTCTGCATCACAACCACTGCCCTTTCTATCACTGCAGAAAGAAAACTGCCTTTATAGTATAGTCACGGAAATACTATGAATTTAACCTTGTCTTAAATAATCACAAATCTCTGTGGGGCCAGACTCAGAGAAAACAGCAACTACCTAAAAAAAACCCCTACATTTTAGAAGTACAAATTACCAATATTTGTATTTAATGAAATATTAATACACATAATTAACTCTGTAACAGGACAGTACTGTTAACTGCACTGCTGAGGTTCTTTACCATCTGGGCAACAAAAACATTGCTCCAGATGTGCAATTCACAATTGAAGGAGAACTTAAGAACACAGATGAAGCAGATAACATATTCTACAGTCAAATCAAGAGCCTGGAAAAAGAGCTTGTGGCAGAAAACATACCAGGTACAAAGAAGGGGTTTGGGCGAGAAGGAGGTTTTTCAGACAATGTCCTCCACGGCCAGAAGCAAACCTGAGCTCAGCTGGTGGTGGTCCACGATCCATATGGGAGCCCCGACTATAGAAGCCAGGAGCGAGGGGGATCAGGCCATTAGCCCTACTCTGAACACATGCTGCTTCACTTTCTCTTATTCGGGGTGGTGTGTCAATCACAACACTACTAAATTCTTTCATCATTTCTGAAATCCAGAACCGATACGTGATTTGCATGTGACTATTCTTGAAAACCACCTGCTACTGTTACCTCTCCCTTTACGAGCATCCTGCTCACTGTTGGTGGCTGTCCTTTGCATAGTACATCAGACACCCCAGCTGTAGTATTGGGGTCTGCTCTTACTTTAGGGCATCCCCTGCCTTTACAGAATGTATGTTAAGAGAAAGAATTGGGAAGAAAACACAGTGGTGATATAGCAGCTCTTCCAAGATTATATGGAAGATCTGTGACACAGCAAGGAACGTAAGGAAGTGACTTTAGCACCAAACCCTACTATTAGGTGATAAGGTTCTGTTAATGGCTGCAGCTCCATGAATCTTAGCTTAATGTATATTTTTCATTTTGTTTGCCAGACAGCCATGGCCACGTGTCCCCAGAAATGGAGCCCATCCGCCTGCTAGCATGGGTTGCCTCTGGCTATGTGATGTGGCAGAACTCAACTGAAAACACTAAGTTCCAATTTGCCCAAATTAAACATGTGAAGCAAGTGGTAAGTTACCATCAATGCCTTGCAAGAAAAATAGCATTTAAGAGCTAAGCAGTTGTGGCATGTACTAGAGTACAGCTGAAGCTAAGTTCTTAAGAAACCTCAACTGTGTCTGAACTTCTTGGTCCGGTTAGTTTTTAAGCCAATGTTTAGTATTGTTCCACCTACCCCTTTCCCATTCCTCTAGCAAATCATGAAGGCTTTCACTGATGGCTTGAGCGTTTATTTAGATCACTCCTTCTCTTCATAAATTTTGTTTACAGAAGCTGTGTCTTCCTGGCAAGAGCAGTATTCTACCCTTACTTAGTTAAGAAAATGGACTCTTCCACCTGGAGGTCATCATGTTGATTACGGTTTTATATTACTTCCCTGCCTTTCATCTGTAATGTAGGCCCAGCTGACAGTATTCTTGCATCTGCATAACATGCATTGGAATACTGTCCTTCATCTCTCCATCTACACCATGATCTAGCAATCAGTCACAGTAATACTGCTTGACATCCCTGCGATAGCCATGTCTAGGCAAATAGCAATGGGCTGCACCTCAAATTCAATAAAACACAATCTACATTGCTTTTGTTCGCAGTATTGCGGTCTCCATCCATTTGCTAGTTCACCTCAAAATGCTAATTAAGAAAGAAAATATTGATCTAATTCCACTCTCGTTACTAGCTTTTTTTATTTTGTTCTTCCCAAACTTACTTTTACTAATTTTTAATTATTTGGGGGGGATGGAGGGGAGAAGACCTAAAATTAATTTTTAGTTGAGCTCTTAGACTTACATTAGCATGATGAGCATCAATTAAGTTTATGATAAGAAAATTGAATTCAGGAAGATGCGTCACAAGACAGAAAGGGAATGGAATACTTCAGGACAAAATATTTTCTATTTTCACTTACTTCTGAGTGGTTACAAGTGATGTGTTTATCTTGAGCAGATCTGGATCTGCCCTAAGCTAAGAAATAAAAATGACTGGCAAATCTCACTATAGCTATTCAAATTAATTGAGTCATTAGCTACCACAATCAACAGGCCTTGCAGATTTCTTGCCTGGAACAGGCTTAAACTGATAAAGCAACTTGCTTTCAGAAAAGTTTTTATCAGAGCAAAATTTTTGATTTTGCTTTTAAATTAATAGAACTCTATAGATTCTCCCAGTTTTTCTCTGTTCTATTTGGAGAAAATGTCCTGTGAGTTAGGAATAACTCCTACAGGGATGGTCAACTTTAAATTCAAGGAAATTTAGTGTGTAAGCTAGGATAAAGAAGCAGGACTTTGTGTTTAGAAAACCCAATATATCAGGAGTCTTCAGAACAGGCTTTCAGAGGCCGAATGTTTTGGCACTCAGAACAGCCAGTGAATTCCCATGAAGTTCTGGGTATGAAGGAAAGGCAGAAACTTATTCTTGGAGCGTGATTTGTTAACATTTTGCTCCCTCTGATGGCTATCTGAAAGCAGTTCACAGACGCTGCAGGGCTGTGCACAAGCAAGATTTTAAAACCCTCTTTTAACAAACCAGATGAATTTAAGGACAAGGCAGACGGAATAGTATTAAATTAAACCAGCTGTCATCTCTCTCCAGTAATTTTGATCCTCTTCCCTGAAGAATAGGTATGTAAAGAGTATGTTCCAAAGGCCAGTGGGTATTCTGTCACACAATCACTGATAACTTGTTATCCACTGTAAGGCCTCTGGAGTTCCCTCCAAGTCTTATCCTACTGACAATTTTATTTAGGATTATTTGGGCTAAATTGACACTTTATAGAACCAGGTGTTCCCTTCCCAAATGAGTTCCTGAGGTTGAGATATATCTAGCTTCTCTAAGGGAGGAATTAGCATGGTTTTAAGTTTCACAGTCTCTCACATGTAATTTTGGAGTTCACAGAAATACAACAGTATCGTTTTGTTATAGTGACTAAGCTCCATCCGCTTTATTTGTTAACACGAGCTGCCAGTTTTATCCAAAATATATCAGAGAGTTTTTATGCTAATTAAAGAAAACTGATTCACTACTTTCAAGGTGGGGGGAAGCCACAAATTCAACCCTTTTCATCTTGTCTTTCCAGAAAAGAAGTGATGAATATCTTGAATTTGACTACATGATTCTACTTCATGAAATGGTGTCCCAGGTAAAGTCTTTATTTCTAAAAAGCCTTTTTTTGTTTTAAGACTGCCAACTGTGTAACCTCCAATTCAGACACGCAGATAGTGGGGCGGTTGCAGATCTGATGCCTGCAGGCCACTTAGCAAACAGGGTGAGATTAGGGCAACGATCACTGTCGGTCTCAGCGTTACCGGCTTCTGCCCCCTATGCAGGCAGGAGACAACAGGTCTCCAACTTGTGTCAGCAGACAGTAATTTTCAGCTATTTCTGGGCCCTTCTTGGGAACAGCAGAGGTTTAATATACTGGTCATTCACACAGCTTTCTCCTCTCGGGAGATACTATTGCTAAACAGGCTAGGGATAAAGAGAAGAAGCAGCTGCCAGCATCCTGGACTGCTTAGCTGCATTCCAGCTGGAGCTGTAGAGTGCTTCTACGCTAGAGGACAGCAGTGGTGGACCAGTAGACAGAGTAGCTCTCAGAAGAAAGCACCAGAAACTTTGGTTCCCAGAACAGTATTTACATTCTATGTTATTCTCCATCCTAATTTTGCGATCTGAGCAAGTGTTTTCATAAGAAAAATGCAGAAATTTTGAAAGATAAGTTCTCGATTGTGCAACCTCCTTTAATAAATCATCCAAGGAAAACAATCAGGAGATCTCACTCCCACTTCTAGCTTCACTGCCTCCTTACCCCACTGCACTCTCAGGTAAGTTGGGGCATCTGTAGTGTTTTTAGTTCCTAAGTTTTCTATGAAGAAAAACTCATGAGAAGTAGTAGCTAACAATTGCAGAACAAAAGCATAGGTTCTTCATTGTGCTTGGTTTGGTGAAGGGCAGGTATCCCAAAATATCAACAGCACTAACAGTAAGAGGGGTAATCCAACACAGACATGCCTGAGCTGCAAAACTTGCCTAGATAAAGAAAAACGTAGTTGCCGCAGCATGGAGTACAACACAGGCTGAAAAAAGCTTGCAGGAGAACTTCAGATATTTGGACAGGTCACAGGACTGCACGTTACAGTGCCTACCCTGCGCTGTTACTGGTGCTTGATCAGCCTACTTATAATGAGCCCAGGTATGGCTGTGTTACAGTAGTCAACTCCCGTTCAGTATTGTTCAAAGAACATACCTTCTCACTTTCTACAGGAGATCATTCCCTGGCAAATGACAGTTCTCTGGCACCCACAGCATGGCATTCAAGTAACACAGGACAGCCGTCAGCCAAAACATGCATCGGAATAACAGACCACCTCATACCGCAGGGGAAGAAGCTCAAATGCTACAATAAGCATTTGAAGGGAGGGCAGATAAGTTATGAGGGTGGATATGCAATCAAGGTACGAAGAAAAAAAGTCCTTCCTCAATTAAACTTTTCCTGTACATTGTGCTTTTATCTGATAATCCAAAAGGCACTTTCTCTGCTACATAATCAAATTCTGCATCAAAGTAAATTAAAAAACCTCTGTTGCCAGAAAGAATACTTACGACACAGGTGCGGAGATGTTCTCCCTGAAGGCAACTTTTGGCTTTCCCATGGTGCAAGGGCAACCGTATTCCCTTTCCATTCGCTGCAGGAAAAAAAAGCAGAATGAAATACAGAGTTGTTCCATTGGAACAATACATTGGAAATTATTTTATTTACAGATCTTTCTGAAATTAGAAACTTAATCAGGGTTAACCAGTTTTTTCGTCTGGGGTTGGATTGATTTTTGGGGTCTTGGTGTTTTTTTTTTTTTTTCCAATGTTACGAATTATTCACTGTCAACCTGCAGTCATCCTTGTGCAGGGGCTATAGCTTTAGATACAGGAAAAGGGAACAGCATTAATTATTTTACTCAAATTTAAGTTTTCCAAGACAAAAGCCATCTTTTCTTCATTCTGTCAACAATTCAGATACATCGATTGTGTTAGACTCAAATAAAGTATGGACATCGTCTTGAAAGAAACAAATAAATCACTAAGCAACTATTCCCTCCTGCCTGCATCATCTCTTATTATAGAATATTTCTGTGTCCTGTAGGAAATCGCTAACGGTAAAAATTTTTATAAGCAAAGGCTGCTAAAGCAAAGCGTAGTGCTTAATACAGCATTTTTTATGGATTTGAACCAAAAAGTAAAAATATTCCAGGCAGAAATGTCATTTAAATAGTTTACAACCCTCAAAATAGAACCACTGGAGAGAGAGATTCTTCAAAAGTTGACTAAGAAGTTAAACTCTTCCCTAAGCAGCTAGTATTGTTCACATTAATGCCACAGTGCTTTCTGTGGGGAAGGTCTCAAAACAGTTGTCACACGATAACCCTGATTTAGACTAAAGCAAGTGGAATTGTGCACCTCCAAACATCCTGTAAACGTGATGTCAGCTTAGGCACCCAATTACAAAATCAGGCCCCTAAAGGTTGGCATCAGTTAGCCCCTCTGCAGATAGTTTTTGGTACAGCAATGCAATGTCTTGGGCAGAAAGGAAGGAGAATTCTTGGTTGGGAAAACAATCAAAACCAGAGTCTGTGGAATGTGCTTTCCAAATTACCTGGGCATAGATTTCCAAGTGCAGTTCCCCCATTCCAGAAACAATGGTCTCTTTGCTCTCATCATCAAAATGGATTCTAAAGGTGGGATCTTCCCTTGTAAAGCGGTTCAGGCCTTTTGAAAACTTATCAAAGTCATTCTGAAAAACAATTACACACACACAAGAAAACATGAACATCCAGAAGTCACACAACAAAAAGGCCTCAAATTCTTCTATCAACTGCTTAGCGCTTCTACTCTCATGAGGTTATTTTCTGAAACACAGCCATAAATTTATAACTGTATTTATCCCTCCAGTTACTTCATGTCCATGTTTACCCAGGTCAAAGACATGCATCTTCTTTATGGCTAAGTGATACCATCTAACGCAATTCACATGCTGAGTTATCTGAACGACATCTTCTTACGTACTTTGAGGATTTTATTACGCTGCTCATTTTAGTCTCTGGTTCCACATCTAATGGCTAACCTGCATAAAAATTATAAAAGCAGCAGAGGAAAGATAACTCAGAAAAAGGTTGATTCATAGGCTCCTACCTTGTTGGAAGGCTTCATAGCTACTGAAATGACAGGATCGGGGATGTGAATTGATTCCTGCAACGACCATAAAGGAAGAGATCATACAGTCGAGTTCCACTACACCTGGTGATGTAATTTCTCCAGAAAAGTTTGGTCACAAGAATTCAGGGTTACAAACAGGGATGACTGTTTTACTTATCTAGCTCATATGTATTATCATAGCATAACAAAATTTTTAACTCTCCTGAGGATTACTACAAGGCTGTAACGCAATGCGTGCCATACTGCCAGCCACAGTATTTCTAACACCGTTTCCTAGATTTAAGATAATCTGGTTTCACACTAGTTAGAAGACTCTGCTTCCTATCAGATTTTGTAAATATATATATATATCTGTAAAAATAAAACTGATGCATTTAAATAAATTTACAAATACATAGCTTAATAGTTTTGAGTAACAGCATCCACTTCGAACAGCCCAGAACAGTTTGCTAACACTGAAGTAGTATTTGATGTCAAGCATAGTAAACAGGTATGTATCTCTCTTGCACACAGCATACTTCTATATATTCAGGCTTCTTAAGGTATAAGAAATAACCACAAAAAATATTTGTGGTTGTGTATACATCAAAAAATATTTATATTGAACAAATGATTACAAACTTTCACAACAAAATCCTGGTGAATTGCAATGCATGAGGCATACAGATCAAAAGGGGTACTCACCATGGAAATGTCAGTACTGGTTTTATCAGTGAACGTGTCCCCACTAGCACAATCAATTCCAAACAGCGCACATATGTCTCCCGCGTAAACTTCATTTACATCCTTAAGAAAGAAAAGTTTACTATTTAGATAACACTGAAAGATATATTACAAACTACACCTGGTTTTAAGAAGATATATAAATACTGTGTTTAAAAGCTTGAAGTTAAGCTCCTTTGAAAATTCCAGCTTTGATAAAATCCTCTGTAAATCTTCTCTCTCTTTATTGAAAGCACAAAAAGGAGACCTGAGCTTGGATGCGAATTTGTTCTAGTTTAAGGATGCGAACACACTATGTTTTAGGCAATCCTGACCCAGCTATAGAGTTCAGGAATTTTAAACAGGAAAGGGTAGGATTTGCAGCAGCTTGAGAATCAATTTTTAGTTCAAGAATTGTATTCAGTGATCACATGGAAGAAAACTTGTGTATTTTGCTAGTCCTATTTCCCCTCTCCCAGAAGTACAGAATATGGGGATAATACCACAGCTGGCTTGCTTTAGCTATCACCTCAAAGCCATTTTATAGTGCTTCTTGGGCAAAGATTCTTCCACTTCAGTGGAAACAATACATTAGAGACCAGTTCCAGTTTCTTGTAGAGCTCTAGTAAGTGCTACAGACAACTATCAATTAACAACAACAAAAGCAGAAATTTGACATATTGCATTGTTCAGAGATCACTGGAAAGTGAGAAGCTTGTTTAGTAAAAGTGGCTCAAAAGGCAATCTGTGTGGATTGTACCTCTCACACTCACCTCCATGTTGTCTGAATGCATACGGACAAGTCTTTGCACACGCACTCTCTTCCCAGTCCTAGTGTTATATATATAATCAGATTTCTTCAGCATCCCCTGATAAACTCGAATATAAGTTAATTGCCCAAAACGGCCAGCCTGGAATGAAAATTCATTAAAAATCAGATATAATCATTCTGGGAGTCAAGACCACTACTATTCAAAGCATCATTTGCACTAACTGACTAAATGTTTCTGTTTTGATTTTACACACTAGACACGTAAATGAAACTTTTATTAACATAGTCTCAGCTTTCACTTGGCTCTGGAATAGAATCTGGCATCTCCTGGCAATTTTCTTTACTTCACCAATTTTACCACTCCTAAACTTTCCCAACAGAGGCATACATTAACTAGCAATTTGGCCAGCCACTTTCCATATGAAATCTGAACTGCTACTCTCTAGGTAGCAAAAAACTTGTTTGGTTAAGACTTTGTACTTTTTCCTCTCCAACTCTCTCGTGTTCCATTGTTTTCAACTTCAAACGAAACCAGGATTTTTCTCTGAAAGCATTTGAAATAAGCCCATAACCCCCCCAAATGTTCAGGTTTTAACTAAGAAAATCATGAAGTATTTGAGGCACATAGCCCATTTTAAAACTTCCAAATTGGCAGTGTTTGATACATTTGTGGATTTATGGTGGAAACCAGTTTTTTAAAAGAAGTTAAATTTAAATTTAATTTAAACATAAACTTATTTTAAAATTTGTTCTACATAAGTTTTGGCAGTACCATCTATTTGGACTCGCTCTATTTTCTCTCAAATCTGGAAACCTTCCTTTCTTCTTCACAGTGAACACAATGTGAGTACAACTTTTGCCCCGCAGAGGTCAGATACTGGTAGCGTGGGAAACTTGCAAGCAATTGAATAAAGTCAGCTAAATAATGTCCTGGGCATCCATTCTCTAGAAACTTTCTGCTTAGCTTTACCATATACACAGCGACCAAGTAAAAAAGCCATCACATGCACAAAGAGAGAGACTGAAAATACAGAGCTTTAAATATGTGCTTTTCCCCCCAAAACAAAAGGCACTTCCCAGGCATTAATGACAAGCCACCAATAGCTCAGTGCAAGGAAGACTTGCGTACACCACAAACTCTTGCAGAAAATGCCCTGCTTCTCTACTGGTTTTGCTGCATCAGAAAGGAAAACAGTAACAGCTTACCTCCAGTTTAAAAGCAAGGCCTATAAAAGGCTGGGAATCATCTCGAGCAGAGTTCAATAGGAACTTGGTTTTGTCCTCAGACTCCCTTAAAAACAGGGATGGAGAGGGAGTTTATGTTATGAATCAAACATGGCAGCCTCCTCTAAACATAAGCCGAACCTCAGAAAGTCCCAAGGGCCTTCAGTTTCCTGTTTGTAACTGAGACTTAAAAATGCTCACATACGTAGCTCCCATGTGCTCAGAAAGTACCTCAGAGAAACTGCAGCAGATCCCCAAAAGGTCGAAACTATGACAAATATCACTAGTCCTTCATATCATCCAACTATTTTGCCATGAAAGCAATTAATCATACACTCAGACACAACTCATGAGCAAGTCCAGTTTTAGAGTGAAGAAAGAAACATCACACTATGCTCTGACAATGCTCATGAGCCATGTGAGAAGTTTTAGTCCATCGTAGTAGGCAGATCTTAGAGGCAGGGAGAGGCACAACAGCAGTGAGGACTCAAAAGAGTCAGGTAACCCCTGGGAGAAAAAGTCATAAACTCTATTTATTAGCATCATTTCTATTTAGCTATCATTATATTGTCTGAACAACTCAAACACATTAAGCGTGTTATGACCACCCCTAAGCCATGACTGGAATGTTAAAGGCTATTTACTGGCTCTAATGTTGGGTTTCATGCTTCTTAACTGTGAAAGCACATCAACAAACACGTCCAAAGAATAAAATGTTGTTTATACATTTCAGATATGTTCTCTCCTCTACTGTAGGCATGGTTTTAAGGGTTGCTGTTAATTTCTAAGAAATTATCTCATCAGATATTAGATTTGAAAAATTACTATTTAATGTGTGTTAAAAATACCATAACCCTCAAATGAGAGAGGAGCTTTCTTAGTTTTGGAAGTTTGTGCAAAATTATTTAATATGAATGGTAAATGATCATATATTTTGTTAGTAATATTTCCTGCTACATATTACACTGCTTTGAAACCCAATTTCAAGACCACTCCTTATGCTCATGAATATACTTACCCCTGGTTAATAATAGCATAGTTCTCAACCTCTGAAGGATTCGGGAGGTATTCCAGGACGGCATCCAGCAACGGCTGTACTCCTTTGTTCTTTAAAGCACTTCCCACAAGCACTGGGGTAAAGGACTTCTTCAGTGTTGCTCTTCTGATTGCAAGCTGAAAAATATCCGTGCATTACTCTCCTCCTGCAACAACTTCAGGAGTCTGACACAGTACCAACCAGGCAGCAGTCTAGATTCTCTCTCTCTCTCTTTGCTGGTCATCTCTACTGGAGTAAAGTAGCTGCTCCCACACAGTCTCCTGTACAACCCCCTGCACATAAAACTTACTCACCAGAATTCTAGAAGCGTGAGGGGTTTTTTCTCCCCTTATCTTAAATTCAACTTAAAAATGAAAATGCCCAAGATAAATATAATGATAACCCCCAAATACTCAGAAAGTTTCTTGATTTCTCAGCTGGTAAAGTCAGGACTCTTCATTTCTGATTTAGATGTCTGTTCCCCCTATTTAGTTATGTTGGGACACAATACACATTTAAATTTGTGGAAGTAAGATGAGATGCTTCAGTATCTTTAAACTACAGAAAACTCTTCTGAAAGAGGAAGTTAGGTAGGGAAGGGATATTTGGCTAAGTGCCATGCTCAATGAATCATCATTTTTTGAAGAATGGTTTAAAAAGTGCAACAGAAGAACCTATTTACATTCATCTACAGACCTGCTGAAGTTGCACCAACTGTCTTGGGAATCTTTCCAGGATGTCCTGGTAAACTAAGAAAGATAAACTAACTGCACAGTAATCTCATGCTTATTCAGTGCCTTTCACTCAAGCATCACACGATGTTACAAAGCACAACTGAGCACCAACAACTTCCGTAACAGTGATCATAGCCATCTTCCATAAAGGTGGACAGAAGCCATCTGCCCCCCTCCTATCCTGCAATTAATTACTGAAGCCGAGATTGCCACCTTGGTCCCACCTCTCCCTGCCACTAGAGGATGCCATCTCCCTACACTTCCAGGCCCTCACTCCAACTGAAAGCAGCTCCTGTCTTCTTTGATAAACTAAAAGAAATTAATTCTCCTTGATAGACCAAGATAGTTAACCACATCATCTAATCTGGGAGTTACCTGGAGTACCCCAAGACAGACAGTTAAGATATCTCCACAATTAACAGAGAGAACAGTAGTTGCTTAAATTTGTTGATGTAATGACTTCACAAAAATAATACAAGGAAAAAATCCTACATCAACAATTCTGCTCATCTAGCCCATGTCTGTTCTCATATACCAGAGCACTGGAAATATGGCTGTACTGATGCCCGGTGTTTTTATTCGGCCACGTGTTTTCAAATGAAGCAACATGACTGCAATTTATCCTCATCAACAACTACCTTGAGGAAAAAAGTAATTTTATTTTCCCATAAAGATTATTGTCACTAAGCGCCCCACTGAGTACCTGGGGCACATCAGTTGAATGTAGCATTAGGGATAGCAGCAAATTAGGTGATGTTTAAGCAGCTGATCTTCAGCAAACATCATATGCTATGACTGTGGCATCCAGGAGTGATACTTAGCATCATTTCCACAAAAAGATTATTTTCAGTGGAAACCTGGCTGCTGGCCACTGAAAGAAAATCCATCTTCAGGGACATATTAGTACAAATTAACCTGCATCTACAACACTATAGCCATTAGAGCTGTAATTAATTGGCTTTCAGAAGTGGGAAGCAGAGGCATGCTGAACAGACAAATTTATCTTGGTAACAGATTTCCCTCCCAGCAGGAGCTATCAAAACCAGCTTCCTGTTAAAAATCTCTCACCTCTTACAGCAACACAGTGTATTCACATCAGTACCACTCCCTCTGCCAGGTGAAGGACAGATCCTTACAGGTCTCTAAAACTGCTATTACATTTCTGTCTTTATCAAAGTGAGAAGGGCTGCTTTGTAACAGGAATAGCTCAGGCTTTGTAAAATAGTATTTAATTACTGGAACAACTAAATGCCTGGTTATCAATAAGATATATATTTGCATGGTACTTTCAAAAAAACCCTTGTGCTTTTGTCTCAAGCCAAGCTGGGATATACAGGTTCTCGCATATTCTTCCTAGAGACATTAATCACCAGTAAGTCACCCGTACAGCCAAACCAATTTAAAAAAAAACAACAAACAAAAACAAACAAACAAAAAACCAAAACCAAAACCCACCTCCAAACCGAAGGTTTGTAGCAAAGTTAAAAGCAAGCAAAATTTAGGGGTCAGGAAAATTCAAATAAATAAACCTTAAGGGGCCTTGCAACACTCATCAGCTCTGAGGGTCTGCCAGTCCTCTATATCCCAACAGATAGAGTGGACAACTTCCAGGAAAGCAAGCACTGCAAGCCATAACAGGGAAAGGGCTACTGCACAGAGGCAACCAGGCACTGCTAATGGGCCAAATACTTAGAACAGGACTTAAATATCAAAGCTATGTTTAAAGTAGCAACCTCAGTGATCACATCTGATCTGAACTCAGCTGGCCTAGCAGGCTCCACTCAGAGTTAACAACTCCTGCTTATAACATATATGTCTCAATTCAGCTTGTCTTCTTCAGCTACCAACTGAAGCACGCAGCTGCAGGCAAAGAAAAGCAAAAGGAGGTAGCAAGTGCCATGTCAGGCAGGCTCCGGGCCCCAGGGAGACTCCGTGCAACACCACTGCTCAAAGACAAGCTGTTCTAGCTCCAAAAGTAGCTCTCTTCGAAAAAGCGGTCTGTCTGCAAGGCTTCTCCCACTGCAATGGGCTCTTCAGACCTCACTTTTTTATTTAATCACATTAAGCAACTGGTCTCCTGTAGCAGTTTCAATTTTTGACTCATTAATAACTATTAACAGCAGGCACTAGAAGATTACCGCTCAAGTTAACTTCCAACACTAGCAAGAGGTGGTGGCTGACAGCAAGATGCATCACACAAATCCTTGCACCGAGCGTGCATTAAGGGCAAAAACCAACCATGCTGAGATCAGGCCTGCAAACCATACAGCCCTCAGTACGGTTCCCTTACGCTACCGTCTGCCAAGACACAAAGCCTCACAGACTGCTGTGTGTCAACAGCTACATGTTGCTGTCTTGAGTTACACACCTACCCCATGGGGCTGTGCGGTAAACGCAAACCAGCTTAGCACTTCTTCTCTAAGGGTACGTGTCCTCAGATTAACTTTACGCTCACGACACAGCAGAAGCAGGTCCACGTGCGGCACAGGCTCTCTTATGCTCATGCCAGGATAGCCAAGCTTTTGCACCTGTCCTGACTAAAGCTAATACCACAGTAACTCAAGAAGCATCATTAGTCAACTACAAACCTTAAAGGGACTGCCATCCCACGTAACAATCCGCTATGGTACGTGTCGATTGCCAAGTCTGACATAAAACAGTCTAAAAGAAGGAATATACGTTAGTCTGCTGTCCAGCCTCCAAGGAACTGCACAAGCAGATCTCACCCTGGAGCGAACAGTAGCAGTACTTGGATAAAGACTGTACAACTGCAGCTGATCTCCCTAGGCCTCCCTACCACCTTTTATTATGTAGACATGTGCTTGAAGAAACAGTGATACCAAACTGTCATGAAAACAAGTAATTTTCAAGTCCATGGCCATCTGATTACTTCTGTGAGCATCCTTTTATGTTGGCACATTTGCCATTTGATATCTGAAGTATTTAATAAAATAAATCACATATCAATTTTTTCCCCTCATTCAAGAAAGGCAATTCTCTTCCTTTTTTTTTGAAAACTGTGTTTTGACCTGGATTCTTTTCCTCTGGAGTCTCCAAGTAAAGTCATTGCAGTTCCCTTCTAGTGTACTGCTCTTTTCACTTCGAATATAATCAGTGCAAATAAAAAACAAGGCAGGATTTCCCAGGCACAAAGATGACTTACAGCATGTCAACAACTGACTTGCTGTGGGACACGAAGCAAGTCATAGCCATCAAGCTGTAACATGGGCAAGGCAACAGAATGACAAAAATGACTAGGTGAACCTTTCAGCCATGTGCTAGTCCCTAAAGGGCACACACAAGCTCAGTCTTTCCAATGCAAATCAAAAAAACAAATTTGGAATGGGCCCTCAACATGGAGTGAAGTGGGAGTCCACCTGTGGGAGGTGACACTCATACCAGAGAACTCAAGCATACAAAATTTCTTCAAGACTTCAAGAAATTTTTTATTGGGGGGAGGGGGAGAATAGTGACACAAAAAAGTGAGATAACACTGCTACAGGAAGAACCACCACAATAAAGTTACCTTTAACTCAGCTGCTGTAGGAATCTTTTCTTCCAAAAACAGCTCCCCAAGTTGATCATCCGAGTTAGCAACACATTCGATCAATTCCCGACGTCTTTCTGCAGCCTCAGCTCTAAATTCAGCTGGAATTTCATCATACCGAAGAGTCTGGCTACACATACATAAATAACATAACCACTCTAAAGGAGTACCACATGAATCAACCTTTCAATCACTAATCATTGTTGTGACCAGCCCGACCAAGAAAAATTCACCGTTGACATGGATATTGAGGGGAAAAAAAAACCCACATGAAAACATCAACATGCTTGAGCAGGAGAGGGTTTCTTCCCACTCTTAGTAGGAGCTTGCAAGGATGCGGGATAACCTGTTCAACAACCTCACCCACATCTTATCTTCACCCCAGTAAGCTCACGCCAAACATCAGTTCCCGTTATGAAGCAAGTCTCTTATTTCTCAGGGTGGCAAGTGTGGCTACCACCTCTCCGCACTACTGCGGTTAGCAAACAATTCATGCTGCAGCTACCCATCACTAAACCTGACCCTGCAGAATCATTTTGCTGTAACTTGGAGAGCTGAAGGGTGATACCTCAGCCCTAGAACAAGCCACATCCCTAACTTTCCAAATAGCAGGCTTTTTCATCTCCGAAGAGAAACTATAGGTAGTTCCTCATACAAAGACTAGCTCCAGCTAAGAAACATGCAAGTTTCAAAACTTACCCAAGTGCGCCATCAAAATATATAGCTTTTTCTTCAATAAGATCTATAATTCCTTTAAAGTTTCCCTCCAGCCCAATTGGAATCTGAACAAAAGCTGCATTGTGTTTTAACTTGGATCTGAAAAAGAGAGCAAATATAAATTAGTTCAAGAAAAAAGTTGTTTCTATATATGTGCTCCAGATGGTCTTTGAACAACATCCCACTCCTACAAAATCACCATCTTTTGTTCTTTGGACAGTGCCAAAAATCTACCAATACTGATGAAAAATGCCTAGTTGCATTTTAACCTGAGTGATTGCCAGCCCTCTATATCCCAACAGCTACAGTGAGCAACTTTCATGGGAAAGAAGGCAGTGCAAACTGGCTTCAGATTAATTACTTGATTATGCGAGTTGCTTCTCCCTTAATGTGTATTAATGCATGTATCTCACACATCAGATCAGGCACAGAAAGACTGCAGGTAAGGAGCAAGCAGGACTTCTGGTATCCAAACTAGAAAATGTCCAACCCTATGTCATTTTCCTGCTGTAAGCTACAGCACATTTCCTACCAGGACCTAGGAAAAATTAAAACGCTGTTCTCAAAGTGGCTCCAAATATAGTTCCATCAACAAAATAAATACCAAAACCCCAATTCTTGGTCACTGCAAGCCTGGGCTGACATTAACATTTGTTTTTCGTGATAAAATGGACACTTGCTATAGGTCAGATTAAGATTTAACCTCAAGTCAGGTATTATCCTCCAAAACTGCAACTACAGACCCCATGAGAGAATGCTTTTCAACATTCTTAGTATTAACCTGCTATGTGAATAGTTCAGAATTATCTCACAAATAATTTAAAATGATAAATACCTCAATTGTTGTACTGCTCTGGTTGGACTAGAGCCCAGTCTGTCCAGTTTATTGATGAATGTTAAAAATGGCACACTATAACGTTTCATTTGCCTGTTCACAGTTATTGTCTGGCACTGAACTCCTCCAACAGCACAGAGAACCAGAATAGCTCCATCAAGAACTCTCAAAGATCTCTCCACTTCAATTGTGAAGTCCACATGTCCTGAATAACAAACGCCCCAGTTATTCACAGATGACAAAAGGTAATGAGAAATTGTTTTCTCATACACGCAGAAAAAAGCAACAACCAACAGAATCAGTCTCCAGCTATACAGAAAGAGCCACATTAGCTCAACTTAAGTGATTAACAAACAAGAAGACGGCACCGTGTCCTTTGTATACACGAAGGAACAGCAATCGTAATGTGTTCAGAACTGTTGTTACCTGGCGTGTCTATGATGTTGATGTTGGTGTCTTTCCACATGGTGTATGTTGCTGCAGACTGAATTGTGATTCCACGCTGTCGTTCTAGCTCCATTGAATCCATGACAGCCCCAACTCCATCCTTACCTCTCACCTTAGGAGAAAATAAAAAGAAAAAAATTTAGTCCAAGGGAGTTTACTAAGAATTTTGCATGTGCAGGAGTGATGCTTTACATACTGAGCATCATCTTTCATGCAGTGAAGAACAGCAGACATGGCAGAATCACTTATAATCTTTGGACTACAAGCAAGTTTGATTTTTTTGCAGCTGCACCTGCAAGTTTAATGTATTTTGCTCTCCTGAGGATCATTCCTGAAAAAGGTTATCAGAAATCTGCTAGAAATTATGCTTCACTGTGAATTTAACAAGATAACATACCCAAAGCTAAAAATTACATCCCTGTGTTCTCTGTTTCTCACAGTCATCTTTGAGTACATCAAAAGAAACATGTATCTTCCATGTATGTTTACCATGGAGATGGTAAGGGAGCAGTAAGTCTTTAAATAAGATTTGAAGTGTTCTGAAAGAGGGAGAACACTGCAGTGAAGGAGGAATTACTTTCTATCCCTTTGACCTCCACTTATTTTTAAAGGGGTATCAGGGAAACCAGCAGATTTTTAGGATTCCCTCTCCAGCTTGACCAGAAGAGCCGCGCTGGGCCCACCAAGCGTAGCTCCCTCACCCCACGCATTACACCGTGCAAATGAACAAGTCCCAGCAACGTTTCAATGGCACCCAGCATGCTCAGCCCACGAAGAGCAGCTCTTTTCCGGAACCCTCTGAAAACCCGACCTCGTGCATTTGTGCTATCCTGCCCGTATAGAAGAGGATTCGCTCCGTTAACGTCGTCTTCCCCGAGTCGATGTGGGCCGAGATCCCAATGTTGCGGATCCTCTCATTGGGAAGCACTCCTGAAGAACAATGCCTGCAGGAGTTCAGGAGAAACTGAAAGGCAAGAGAAAATTGCCGTTTTAGTTAGGAACAGATCAAACGCGGCTCAGTGTGCTGACAACGTCCAGTCAGTCAGCTTTTCTGCGGCAAATGGGTCATTTATAGCAAAACGCCCTTTTCCAAGCACCCACCGGGTCACGTCAAAGCTTTCCGCTGCACTCGAAGAACGTAGGCAATCCCTCCGGGCTAAGTCCGGCTTTGCCAGCCCCGCTTTTCAAACCCCGCCGTTATGTTCCCACTCTACCCTTTTTCTCCTCCTACTCCTTTGACCGAGCGGCTGCACGTTTTCCTGCAGCTGACGGGGTGCTTTCGGGCGGGCCTGTCCTCTACCCCGCCACCATCCCCTTCTCCTCGGCTCCCCTGCTTCCCGCCCGCCGCCTCAGGAACGGGCAGGGGGGGCCGCATCTCCCGCCCGGACACCCGACATCTTGCGTCCGACCTCCCCGCGGTCAGCTCGGCCCTCACAAGGGCTTCGCCGGGCCCTGACAGGCCGCGTCCCCGCGCCTCCTCCGCAGAGGCTCCCCCCCTTCTCCCCGCCCCCCGCCCCCCCCCACAAAATGCCCGCCGCGGGTTCCCTGCCGCCGCCGCCGTTGCTGCTGTTGTTGCTGCAGGAGCCTCGGCGCCGGTCCGGTCCGCAGAACCCGCAGCATGGCTCCCTCCTGCCGGCCCCGGCCCCGTTGTTTCCGGGGCACCGCGCATGCGGAGCGGGGGAACGGGCCGCCCTCCCCGGGGTCAGCCCGCCGCGGGGCCGGGGGGGAGGCCGCGGTGGTGGTTCTTGGGACGGAGCCCCCTGAGCGTTTTAATTAGCCGCCTTGAGGCAGCGATGAGGATTTTGTGCTGCTGCTGGCAGCGCTTGAAGACGCGGTCATCAGAGCAGTACTGTAACTGCAGAGCAGGATTAGCTGATTTTACAAAAAAAGGCTGGTCTCGAGTGCAGGGGTACCGCTCGCAGGCATGCTCACCCTAATTAGCAGCAACTACAGAGCCGGGCTCCGCGTCAAAAAAAACAACAGTACGGCAGCACTGCATGAAAAAGGAAGGGAAAAAATAATAAAATCTCATGGTACGTAGGAGGATGCTGCGTGGAGCGGAGGCAGCAATCTATAACGCTGTCAGTGTTGGGTTGCAACGGCAAGGAAGGTTCAGTCACGTCGGCGTTGCAGGTACACAGACGGAGCAGCCCCGCTTAGGCCAGGAGGTGAAGTTGATGCCGTTGCTCTGCATAACTTCCCTCTCATAAACACCACTTCTAAAAGAGGAGATTCTCGCATTCAGAATCAGGTAAGAGCATCCATACCGTGGCTGTTAGAAGAGATGGCATACATGGCTCAGGGAAGCTACAGTGTGTACCTATAGTCTCAAATATACAAAAAAAAAAAAAAAATCCCCCACTACTAGGATCGCAGCAGGAACAGTTCCAGAGGAGACTCCAAGAGCAGTTCTGCAGCAGAGAAAGGGCCTGGCCATCACCATAGTCAAGTCCCACCCCCATCCATTCATTTCGGGCAGGCAAACTTTTTTTTTGTGGTAAATGCATGTTTTCCTTCTGGAAACGGAGGGGCATACTTGCCCCCATTGTGTTGCTAGTGGTGTCACATATAAGAATGTTTCAGAGCAGCCCAAAATAAGTAACACACAAGTCATTTTGTGGTGTAGAGTAAGCCAAACAATAACCATAAATAATAAATAACTTTATTAAAGAATTACAGTTTCAGATGCTTCTACATAGAACAGTTTCTTTTGCGTTACATTTTAGAACATTGTTTTGCATAACAAAGTAGTCTGTATCGAATATTAGCCTCTTTCCACTATAATTTTAAAACCATAGTATGTAGTTGTTTCATTGATTACACGTACGTATCATGGTTTTTTATCTCAGTAAAGCATAGACAAAAATCCGACAAAAATGCTATTTTCTGTTAAATAGCAGTGCTTCTCAAATCAAGGATTTCTGAAGTTAAACAGCAGGAAAGTTTTTTGTGTTCTATTACTGGGAGGTTTAAGTGCCATACCTGGAAAATGCCTCCACAGCCTTACATTCTCAATGACGTTTATTGCAAAATGGATGTTGCCTTCAGGGTACGGAAGATCAGGCCCTAGAGTTGTACTCTTACTTTATAAGGAGAGCAAAAGCATCCTTTAGACTTGGGGTTCTGGCAGACATCCTCTGCCAGGCTTGACTGATCCCACGCTGTTTCAGCCTGTCCTTCTGTCAGAGGTTGCTATCCCTGTATCAGGGGTGGCAGAAGTGTACACGTCTGCTCTAGAACACACCCTGCCTATTAAAGTAAACCATCTCTTACCTTGGCTGCTCGTAGAATGGTTCAACAGCACAAACTTATTGCCACTAGTATTTGCTCCAGTAATAGAAAGAGACCACTGCATTAAACAAGCAAAGAAACAATTGTCTTTCCCTTGTCAGAGTTCAACAGAAGTACTTTTGATTACTTTTGCACATTAATAAACATAGAATTAAATAATCTGGGGCATCTGCAGAAAGAAGTGATTTAAAGGCCATTGCCTTTTTAGCCGAACAAGTATTAATCTTACCAAATATATTTTCTTTTATAAATAGTGCCTTTTTTTTTTTTAAGGCTGCACTATTATGTTTTAGCCTTGAAATATACGCTATAGTGCTAATGCTAGTGTTACAGTCTACAGAAATCACTTACACTATGACATGGGGATCAATTCTGCATAACAAAACAGCATACAAACTTAACGCTTCTAAAACAAAGACCTTTCCTGTTCTCAGTCACACAATTGGCTTCTCTAGCACACCAGACTCTTTAACCAAACAACAACAACAACACGGGAGATCAAGTGTTGGATTTCAGATCGTTCTACATCCACTAAAAACAGGACACAAAAGAATACGAACAAATCTCAGCTAAGGGGGGAAATGGTTTCCTGTATGCAGGGCTCTTCTAGCTTTTTAGAGCAGAATGGTGTAATCATTTGTTATCCAGTTAAACTACTGCCTACTCAACCAATGTCTCCCACATATTTTTCTGATTAATAGTTACAGCTGAGTTTGAGGACACAGTGGTATTATTACAGAATAATTAAAAGCTACTACAGAGAATCTTCAAGAATGAAAAATAATGGGCCACCTCCAAAGGAAATATCCAAAGGATCAAAAAATACAAAATTGACAGTCTAGGCACAGAAAATAAGAGATGCAAGCACAGCTTATGAACATAACAACGCTAATAAACTAAAATTTGTTTGAAGTATCTGCCATTTTAGTATTTCCTCTCACTTTACGTCATGTTAAAGCAAGGTGAATCTCGGGATCGTGTAACAATTTACAGTATGATTTTAAAGCAAGATTATATATAATGGCTATTTAATTTCTATTAATTGCAGTAGCACCTAGAAAATTAATAATTATTTCAGCCACACAAAATAAAAAGATAATTTACTTTCTGCGCAAGTTACAGAGTGTGGGAAAAAGTAGTTGCATTACAAGGCTTAATAAAAAGTCTTGTAACTGAGACTGGTGCAGTTGTAGCAGAAAAAAATCTTGCAAATGAAAGCTTTTTTTAAAATTTTTTTAAACAGAATTAGTGATAATCCATTAAAGTGCTTTTAAGTGGAAAGTTGGAAAGTTGCTGGTTTTTTAACTTACTGAAACTAGATGGTTTAACCAAGGGTCTGAAATTTTAAAGAACATAAAGTTGTCAAGAGATGGGAGTAGCAAGCCACGCTAATACTTACTAAAACAAAGAACAGAAATTGGTCATATATGTGTGTATACTTATAACATAAGCAATGCAGCACCATTATGTTCTCTGAAGAAACTCCATTCAAATGGAGAATGGAAGCAATTTATTTTTTGCTGCTTTTGATGGGGACATGTGTTCCTTTCACATTGAGATTCTCCAAAGAAACTCTGGGCTCCCTGGAACCTGCAAGCGCAAGTGGTTTCTCTCTGAAACAAAGAACAACAAAAATCACAACCACCATACGATATGGGGGTGGGGAATATACATTTTGTTAATTGCTTATGTGGAGGTATAGTTATTTTAGTTGTAAGACAGATGAGAGTCTCCCTCCAAAACTACTTCCATTGTTACCACCATAGAGTTGGACTGTTTCCTTATCTTGCACACTCAATGAGGAGAAAGAGACAGTGTAGTTTGAAAACTGAAATTGAAGGTGAAGTAGCCTCTGTAATAAACCTCTAGAAGTGCTGGAGAGAAAGTGCACTGTGTAGTTTACAGAAGAGGAGTACTTCCCTTCTGTAGCATTCTCTACCAAACATGCCACTGATAAAGGTGTCACAATTTCCACTGAAACGATGTCAACAGGAGAGGAAAAAACCTGAAGCTTAGCAGATGGCAGTCTGTGCAGGGGAGCACCTGCGTTTACAGATAAACTCCTCATTCCTACACAGACTTCCTGATTTTAAGATTAGAAGAGGTCTCATTTGAAATCTAACCCTGAAAAGAGGGGTGTGTCTGTCTCCAACTACATGGAAGGTGCCTTTCCCTTTACCCAAGAGAACAGATCAACCTACTCTTCATTAAGGATTGTACCTTAATGCAACTAACCCAGTTTAATGACTGTGGGAGCAGCGACAACATTTGAACATAGTTGAGCTAAAAGCACTGGCATATTTCTCTAGAAAAAACACTCACCATTTTAGCCTAATGATTAATTAATTTTCAAAGTAAAAAACCTAAATTTTGAAGAAATTTAGTCTAACAAAAATACTGCCTTACACTGTAGCATCATGAGGAAAGGAGGAATAAACCATGCAATTTCTCCTCAGATTGCCAGTAAGCATTGTTTGTTCAGAATGAATTTTCATTCTGCTGCTAGTATTTCTTTATTCTGGTAGGAAACTATTTTTACCTCCTTACTTCCTTGGGTATGTGATGAATACTTCTGTATTTTGGAGCTTCTAAAGTGGATCTAGTTCTAGATGGCTTGAACTTCATAATCTCTTTCTGCCACTCTTCATCAAAGGTCTGGGCCTCAGCTGAAAAACAGTTGAAGTTTACTTTTTAATAAATGCAAATGAGATAGGAAAAAACATGTAACGAAAATCGGGTTTTTTGAACGGTATTTTTTAAACTTGTGGTCCATGATTCTCCACATGGCCTGCAAACTATTTCTGTAGCTTTTTTACAGGGGCTCTGTAAGAGACAACTAAAAGCTTAGTGCCAGTAGGCTTATGTTTGGAAGATAAAAATAAAAAACCCTGAAAGACACTGTGTTGTAAAAGCATATGCAGGTTTTAACCACAGATCTCTTACATATGTATTTTATATATTAGCCACAGCAAATAGTAAAATTCTGTTAAAAGTTTGTTTGAAACCATAAAGTATAATTAAAAGTATTTTCAAATATGAGCAGCTATTGTACAAGCAAACAGTACCAACTGCATTATAACACAACATTTTCACATCTAACTGGTTACTTTAACTTAGGTTGTCCAAATCTGTATCAACTAAGGAAACTTGATTTGTAGACTTTCAGACTGTCTGAAAAACAGTCCCTTTTAAGATGTGTCAAGCTGGAACTTCAAAATTGGTATGTGAAACAACAGTGTAAAGCCCATTAGAAAACTGCACAAAAAGACATACTTTCATCCAGGTTGATGAATTCTTGGTTCATTTCTTCATCACCAGTCTTGCTGTTCTTTGACTTTTTAATGACATGGGCACGATCGTGAATATGATGACCAATAGCCATTTTTTCCAGTCCACTTTCAGAATCCTTAAGTGCTTTTCTTGTCTCCTTAACCTATATAAAAAAGGGAAGTAAATGTCCCTCCAACCAAAAAATAGACGTTAAGAAAAGTTAAAAAAAAAAAAAAAAAAAAAAAAAATCCAATTTTCTTCCCCAAAGGTTTTGTATCTTTCTTTTGAAAAAGTTAAGTTTTACAGGCTTTTCCAGTTGTCTCATTTACTGTATTGGCTGAAAATACACCAACAAAGCACAGATCAAGTCTATTTTCTTTCTGCCAACAGACAGGAGGGTTAAACAAGAACACCTAAAGCTCCTTAAGTAACGTACATACTGGATATTAATTGTTGGGGAAAAAAAAGCCTAGTCTAAATATACTACATGCAGACAAGTCTTCAACATTCTCCTTGACAACAGAACGAGTAACAGCCGATGCCAATATTCTCAGCATGAAGGGACAACTAATTACTAGGTTGTCATGTTGACTAGCTTGAAACCCAGGCAACCACTTAACACTGTGTTCATAGGTATATTATTAGAACCTTTTTGATAACTGAGTGTCTGCTTGAGCTTGAACATATCCCACAGCCAATCATGCTCAACGGCCTTTACTGCTCACATATAGTCTTTCATGAACCTCGCTTCAGGGTTCAAATTCAAATTCAAATTTCTTAGCAGAATTAGATGCAACAGCTGCAAGGAAGTCAATGAAAGGGCATCTTCATCTGAAGCGTTACGTAAGCATTTACAAGTGCATGAGTAAAGGGGATGATTTGAAGCCATGTTCTGCATAAATAGACTGCCTCTTGCTGTCTTATATTTTAGACAGAATTTTAAATGTACAAGAAGAGGATTAATTATAGCAAAGAGAAAGACATTGGAAACTGTCTTGAAGAATCAGCTGTTCTGGCACTCCGTTTTTCCAGTCTTTGATAGGCATACAATTTATTTAGATGTATACTTAGAAGCATACAAATTACAAGGAAGAAAACAGCACTTTAGCTTAAGAAGCCTTTAATATAGAGCAATATTTAAACAGGCATATATTTTTCTAAATTATAAGCGTAACTGTCTCCAGTAAAAAGAACCTGAAGGAAGCTGTGGTTTGGTATAGATGAACATAAAATTCCAATAATTACATACCACCTTTTTGCTGCATCTCAGGACTACTTACACCTCCTGGAGCTGTGCGTGTCTGAGCTGAAGCTTGGAAAACTTTTGGTGGTTCATCCCCTATTTTGGAGTATGTCATCACAGAGGAGGAGCTGAATGTGTGTGCATCTGGATGGATGGACAGGTCATCCTACAAGCAATGTAGACTTCTTTATTAATAAAAGTTAAAACTTGCGGATAAAAGGTACTACTTACATTCTGATACTATCTTATCATTATGAAAAAGAATACCCCTCTGACAAATTAACCCTCAGTCCTGGCACCATAGATATGCCCTGTTGGGAAGAGACCTTGGCATTTGATATGCCCTCACTCTTGGCCTAGCCTTGTCCGGCCACAGGTCTCCCCATGCCAGGAAACACAATAACAAGTAAAAAGCATGGGCAGCAGTTTTTTGCCCTGGCATAGTTTAGTAATGAAGATGAACCTGTAACATCAGTCTTGCCACATACAGTATATAATAAGGTGTGTAAAGAGTTCAGGTGAAATAAGACTTGAGCAACAGTGGTTACAAGCCATTTTACAAGGCCAGTAAAACACAGTACATAGATATACTCAGCAACACTTAATAGACACTAGCGTTATCTTCAAAGGCTGTGAAGAAAGAAGAAAGAAGCAGCACTGAAAATAAAACCAGAGGGAAGTTATATGGAGGGTGGCATTTAGGTGTTTGTGGGTTTGTTGTTTTTAAGTGTACAGTAACACTTTAAACTGCTCCTCCACTTAAGGTGCCAGCTCTAGCAACAGCCAGAGACCAGATAACTTGCAGCAGTTCTAACCCCCAGAGAATCAAGCTTATGTTCAAAGTACTGTTGTTTGCAAATAATCAGTGACAGCATAGAGAATTACAACCACGATATAGTCAGGGGGGCGGGGGGATAAATTCTTACTATCTGCTTGAGACTAGTAACCTGTTTCTTGGCAGGACTTTCTGAGTAATATTTTAAACAACTGTCATTCTCCAATATAATTAATTTTAGAACAAATTTTTAAAAACTTACAAATTTTCTTTGCATTTCCAGCATACTGTTTCTCATATTTGACATCATCCTGTCCATTGCAAAAAAAGGTTCCCCAAAATCTGCATCCTGCTAAAAGAAAAGACATTAAAATTAAAACACAGTCTTCTGACTCTTCAAGTTCTGAAGCTGTTCTTTTACATGCATTTTTTAATGCAAATCAGACCATCAAAAAGGTTTCCACAGACTGCAATTCATAGACATAGACAAGCCAAAAATGCATCTTTTCAAATGAAAAATTGAAAGCTATCACGGGGAGCTTGATTATTAAGTTGGAGATACTGGAAAGACGGAATTGAAAGATTTGACACTCAAATGTCAAAATAAGCTCACACTGTGGCCAATTTACAAGAATACTATATTCATATACCATCTAACCTAACTAGCTTCTGCTGTAAAAAGTACTAGATGACGCTCCATGCCTCATAATCTATTGAAGATCAAATTATCTCTATTATGCAAATCCTTTAATGCATATGGAATCACACTGAAAATGCATCCCAGCAGACATAGCTGTTCCTTTGCAAAAGTAGCGTACATTACTTGTAAAAGGGCAGCATGGAAAAAATCAGAGAACCGTAACTTGGTATTTTAATGGCAGCTTAATTGCTTGATGCTATAGATGTATTCAACAAAACATTCATTTGTTAATTTTACATGAAAGCAGAAGATCCAGTGTTGCACAGAGGATAGATACTAAGACAGGTTTACATACACAGAATTTTATTAATAGGATCTGTAGCTGATGGCATATACTGACCATACTGATGAAAGCTACCTTTGGAAGAAAACAAAACAAAAAAATAGAGAGACAGGGAGACAGAAAGTAGGGAAAGGGTGAGCTCTCCTAAATGACCATCTGGGAAGACAGCAATGCTGTCCCAAATGAGCATCCTCCTCTGGGCTCCTCTCCAGTGCAGCAGGTGGTGATGATAAAGATGATTTTCGCCATCCCTTTCCTCTCCTACTAGGAGCTTTTCCTCAGGACCCATTCAAACTCCCTACCAGGCTGCCTGGTTTCTGACACGAGCAGCTCTGGTTGGAGTAAGCTAGTTAAGAGCAAACACCACGTGCTGGTGGTTGGTGAGCTTCTAGACACGCGCATGCCTAGCAGCTTCCCAGGAAAGCTACTATGCTACCACCACACTCTGGTCCACAGGTACGAGGCTGTGAGAATAGCGGGGAAAAATGCTCCCAGGGGCTCTGTGAAACCCAGCAGCTTTGGCAAGAGGCAGGCTGCTGGGTTGCACATAGCAGCCCTTTGCACTACTAAGGTGCTATGAAACACCAGGATGCTAATTAGAATAGCGAACATCCCATGTTCCTCCAACTACTGGGAACATCAGAATTGGCTATGTATTTAAAAGTTTAAAAATAAAATCTGCAGTTCAAGCACAAAACTAAGTAAAATTCAAATATAGAAAATCTTCCATTTTTTTCTTGAGTAGCAAGAAATGTGAATCCCTAAGGGCTATCAAAACCTATGGACTATAATTATAGACAATTTAGGGTATCAAATAATTGCAAGTGTCACTAACTCCAAAAAACTGCTTCCTACAGGTAGAAATCTAGACATTGACCAATGACATTACATAGTAATCAGCTGTACCTATGGAATTACATGCCATAGATTGTGGCAGGGGAGTAAACCATAGCCTGTGCAGTTAATAGCAAAAGACCTTTGATTAGCTAATACACTTTTTGCATACAGCAAGTTGCCAATTTGTGCCTCTGGAAGAGATAATTAAACAAGTTATAATTTTAGATCTGAAAATTCAAAGACCCATGCTTATATTTATCTGTTCTGCAAGTGAGAGCCACTCTCTAAGCTACTGGTTTTCAATCTGAGGACTCTTTAAAGCCTTCCAAAGGCAGCAAAAAGCTCCATGAGGGTCATAACAATAAACTTCTTTTTCCTTAAGTACTTTTAACAGATCTTTTACAAGATATTCCAGATCCCCAAACAACTGAAGCTGAAAACCACTGCAAGCCTAGTTCCAGTGAAAATTCTGTCTCCAGGAGCTGGCTTGTCTTAGCTGTGACCAGTGTTACAGGTCTTATGGGTATCACAGACAGACACACACACACTCCAAGCCGCAAGTGTCCATCTACAGGCAGCACTCAGTTTGGAGTCTCTCTCCATGGATTATTTAATTCATATCCATCAGAGATCAAGCACCAAGGGATACATCGCCACGTAGAAAAGCCAGCTGCTTAGTAACTTTTCCAATCTTGATAACAGTGTATTTAGTCTACCCCGGCATTTTCATTTAATAAGGGGGGGGGGGGGGAGCTTTTTCTTGAATTACATTGTTCTATCTAAACACCAACGAAAGCAGTTTACAAGCACACTGAGACTAGCCTTTGTCCATGCTTTAGTTATGCAGACAGTATGCACATACTAGCAAGAGCTACAAGGGCTATTGCTCCTGGGATACTAACCACTCTACCAAAGCCTGCAAAGGGCATGAGGGAGCAGCTTGTTGCCTGGAAGAAAAAGGACCAGCATCTTTTAGTTATTATACCTGTTACCAGACACAGCAGAAGTAACTTTCATATACAGCACTTTCATACACAGCAGGTGATATTAAACATCTCTGATCAAATAAAAACAGTCACTCAAGAGGACTTTGGCAATTTATAGTGTGCTACAACAATATAATACAAAGTAGTCTCTGGGTATATAGAAGTAATATATTTATACTAATGATATTGGAAAGCAATAGCTGTCACCACATTTAATAAGTCATGTTCATATGTATGTACTAGAAGCGCTTAAAGCTAGAAGTTGAGAAACATTTGTATACCATAGCAACCTTAGTACCAAAATTACTTAAAACATGGCACAGTGCTTCAGAGATCACCAGCTTCTCTGAAAACACTTCATTCTACTCATGCAACAGAACCCCATTGCTGAAAGTTGATTAAAATCAACAAATCAATAGTCCCTTTAATGTAAATTTATGTAATTAAATTTCAGAAGGCTGGCATACAATTTTAGAGCTTAAAAAAAATTAAGTGATGCAGCTGACTTGTAGAACATAGAGTGCTTGTGAACAAGAGATTAATGTAAATATGAAAGATATTTCTCTGAAATATCCATACATCCCTTGCGATAAACAAAATGAAGTCTAACTTGTCAGCAGTTTCAAAGGTCGCTGCAAAGAAGTTCTAGGTAAATCTATCATCATATACAGAACCAACCAAAGACAAATCCCCCATGAGCAAATTATATTCTTCTGCAGTTGTATAAATAGATGTAGCTATAAACACTGGCAAGTACAGTTCCTGTTTGACCAACTGATATTGAATATCCCTATATGACAGGGCAATGAGATGCTGGAAAACACATTGATGTTTCCAGGAAACTAAGATTGGAGAGTTATATAGAAGCCTACCTAAAGAGAGGCTGGTTAGACAGAAGCACCAAGCACTTTACAATAACTAAGTACAAAGAGAAGGAATTATCTGATTCTTGAATACCTTTATGAACTCTTTCAAACTGCAATTCTGTCTGATATGTAGTGACAGAAAAGAATAATACTTTTATATTTATATATATATATAAAGTGCAAAAGGATATCCTTGGAAATAAAGTTGTTAGTCATAAAGTTTATAAACTCTGTTTTACAATAGATACTAAAAGCTAATATATAGGACAATCAGATATCCAAACAAAACCGAAGGACAGTATCTCATGTTTTACCCCTTTCCTCCTACTCATATAATTTCTTCCTCCTCCCCTCCCTCCAAGAGGCTAAAAACTGACACTGCAAACCTGCTTGAGAAAGGAAAAGCATTTTCAAATGTGAATGCTATATTGACACACATTAAGTTGTTACAACAAATTCTGTTCTTTGTAAAACAGTTTTAGGCATGCTACAGTTTACTTAAACATAGAATTACAGTGTCAGTAATCAGTATGGGTAATTTTAACAAAGTGTATTTTACAGGGTAGTAAAGAAATCCATCTTTTGCTACATAAAAATCTAATTATTTTAAGCGTTTGAATCATTTCTGGAGGGAAACCAGTAAAAGCAGTTTGAGATTATTACAAGGCTCAAGTAATCAGTGCTGAGTCTTTGACAGCTGACAACTCTTAGGTGAAACATGAGGAACATCAAAAGACACTGGAAAGATTTTAGCAGGTGTGGAATTCTTTTGTGCTTATCAAAATAACGCAGCGCTCTTGTACCTTTAACTTCTTTCTCTAACCACAGATAAAGGTTTTCTATGCCTCACATTTATTCCTCACTGCCAAGAACAAGGGACGCAACTCCTAAGCTATTAGGGTAAGGTTTGACATATTCTTTTTCTAAAGGAAAAAGAAGTCTGATCTGGTTTTAGGCACCTACTGAACCAAGGCCTAAGAATCTGCTTCAGTAGAGGAAAGATCACACCCTAATTAGATTCAGCAGCATCTATATTTGAAACTAACTGGCAACGTATGAGCACAGAGGAAAGAATCTGACAGTTACCCTTTTGACTTGTAGGTGATAGTCTGTGTTTCAGCTATGTTTATTAAGCTCTAAATATCTAGGTTTAAACAACCACCACCAAATCTGGCTGAGTTCCACAAGCCCTTGTACTCTGTCTTGTCTTCCAACTGTTTTTTAAAATCAAATGTGATTCATCAAAGTAAGAGATCATTCAGCTGCAAAATATTTTGCCTGATGGAGCAAAAGGAACCAACTTCAAACATATATCCTTTCTAAACGCAGCAATTAGATAAGGTTTAGCTACAGAAGCGTAAGTTGTTAATTGTTCTGCATGCCCAGAGAGTTGAAAAGATACTTTATGTAAAGCATAGATCATGGCCAACTTCTTAGTTTCAGGTGGTAATTTACAGAAATTCTAGGTTTCATATCAATTTCCCTGATCTTTAATTCTCCCAGTCTTATATTTAGAGGAAACATTAAGAATCAGACCAAATACAGAATGTGAAGCCTTTATTCACAGCTGCAAAGTTGAAACAGGGATTAAAAATATCTGTGTAGATACTATTTAGGTGGCTGAAACACAGCTTTGTGTTAAATCAAACTAACATAAATAACTAGACACAAGATACTAAAGTGCAGTGTGAAGGCATAAATATTTCAAAGTACCTTTTTAAGTAAAGTTAGCATAAAAAGGAAGTAGTAAGTGTTCAGAGAAGGCTCTGTCACTGGACACTTTTAATGCTTTTCTGCAATAGAAACATTTAATACATAATATTTATTAAGTCAAATATTTGATAAATATGTTTAGTTTATTTCATTAAATATTGTATATTCAATGTTCAGTAACACACAGACTTGTTATTAGTCCTAAGAGAAGTTTGTCAGTGCTAGGTAATAGGCCATTAAGGAACCAAGAGAGGTATTATTCACATTTTACTCAGCGATGAAACAATCTGACCAAGGTTGCAATAGCTGAGCCAGGCCTCCGTTTCCACTGGACCGAATTTAACAGAAATGGAAATGTGAAGCCAACTATATTACCAGTAAATGTAAATTCCATATAGCAACCCTTAGAGATTAAGAAAATACTTACTCTGTGATTTCCTCTTAGAGCAACCTGAGAGTCCTGGCGTGCTCTTCGATCTACTGTTCTCTCCCCACCATCTGTTATACTGAGAAATGGATCTCGTCCAAAAGGATCAGAAAAGCTTCTCATCATCTGCCGCATATATTCATGGTGTGCAGCAAAAGGATCGCTGAAAAAGAGGTATTTTGCATAGAAAGTCATTGGATTTTATTCCAAGCTATGTAAAATGGCTCTAAAATTTTTAAAACTCAATTTTTTAAATCGTTCCATATGGTTCCTTATTCAAATTCTTTATTTTGATAGGACCCAACTGGGCAATCTCCTGTTCCTTACAAACTCTCACTTCTTTCACTTTTCTTTCCATCTCTCAAGTTGGTTGGGTGTTTTAGTTCTTTCGTCTTCTCAGCAATCCTATGCTCTTGGGTGTCCATATTGCTTTTTCTGTTTCCTCATCTTTTCAAAAAATATTCCATCTTTTGCAGCCATCTTTCACTCCAGCCTATGTTTACTATCTGCCAGGAACTATAAAATTAATCTATATTTTATTTATCACTACTTCTACCTCCAACCCCTGATATTAAAAGATTTATTTATTTATTTGTTTATTTTCCTCTGCTTTTTTTCACTTTCATCTTCCAAAGCTTAGCATGGTACTACTCACTGAACTCATCATGTCCCACTAGATTTCCCCCCCACATCCCTCAAATTTATTTTGCTGGCCACTCCCATTCTACTTTTCATCCTCCTTGACCCACATGCTCTAAAAACATATACTATCATCTAAATTCAAGCCAGCTCCATCTCCTTTAGTCATCCACTATTCCATCTTTGCCTTCCCTTTCCTCCCCTTCCACAAATCGTGTTCTCGCATCCCTTTTCTCTGCTTAGGAAGAAAGATTCTTACTGCTTTTGTGCTTTCCTGTTAGTTTTCTCCCTTTTCTCCCCTCTTTCTAAACACTCAGCCTCTGTTTCCAAAAACATACAGAATCCCACCAGTAACCCCAAAGCTTGACTTGCAAGTAAAACATTGCTTAAGTTGCTCTCCATTACTACTTACTTAATTCTTTGCATTCTCTAATTTGGACAAGAACTAAATATTTCTGAGGCCAAAAGAAGAGCAAAATACGATTTTGTCAGAAGCACAATATATGATCAGTACTGTTGCCTGCGGTCCAAGGCTACAAGTTATTACTTCATACAAAAACCATGCTTCATTTCTACCCTTCATCTCCTGTCTAATTTTCCCCTTTGCCATTCTGCTGAAAGCCACTTTATTAACATTAACAGTCATTTCCCAGGTATGTTTACTTCAATTTAATAGCACCTTGTCTTCCTTCCTATCAATTTCCTGGCACTCCCCAGACACATCACACCCTCATTCTCTCCAGGACACCGCAGCCCTTCCCGTGACATCTCACGCGTCCATGAAGACAAGCTTCAGGTCTTTCCTCTGACTTCTTCCATACCCAATCACCTCTTGAAAGTTTCCTGAACAGCTTTTCTATTCTCCCCACCCCTTATCTCCAGTCCCATGAAAACTAGTTTCCACACCACGTGGCCACTTTGATCTCTTCGCTTTGTACTCTCTTGTGCCACAGTTGCATTTAATTTTTTTTTTTCCTTTTAAGTGATGATGAAATAAGGTTACAAACATAACGCTGGATTAATTTTCAAACAAGATTTTTTAACACAACAATATCCCTTTAAGCTTTGCACAGACTTAACTCACTCCAGTGCAAAGAGAGCTTTATAGTTTAGAAGTAGTTTTACCACTGTCATTAAGCAGACCCTAATCTACCCCACTCACATGACTGCTAGCTTTAACTTCAGTCCTAATGCGATAAGCAGCTCGCACACAGCTAGTGTCCCCTCACTTCTCACAGGATGAAGAGCAGATGGAAAAAGTCACTGCACAAGCCAAGATGAGGGAAGCACACAAGCACTACCCCCGTATATGCATACTTCCATCAAATCTATTTTGACACCACAAACTTCAGATGGGTTTGGTTATCAAAACACAAATATGAATTGTATTCCATCAGTAACATGCCTAACAAAATTTCTCCCTGGTCCCTTCCAGTTCAAAAGTAGGACACTCATAAAATACGTTATCTACAACACATCTTAAGCAAAACAAGATTCCATAGATTTCATGTAGCTAAGAAAAATGGCTTGAATTTAGTGCGCATAACATGCTGTAATGTGTCTCTCCTGACATAAAATAATGCTTCATACCTTGTGAAAGTGTCCTTTTTGCCTTATTTCAGTTTCTTTGGCAACTTCTCTTGGCCATTCACCCTCCACTACATCTATCTGATACACTCATACCTGCATCTAAAACTGTGGGGTTTTGTTGTTGTTTTTTAAAAAAATGAAAGGTCTACGAAACAGTTTAGAAATACAGCTTCTCACTATCAGAGACAGGGAAGCAAGATATATACTGTGGAGTGACAGATTGAGGAACAAAAGTGAAGTCTCCGAATTCCCTAGGGACATTTTAGGGAGCCATTCATAAAAAGATCTAGTGTTGTCAAGCCTCGGTATACAATTTCGGTATACCCGAGCAGGGCAAAAACAATGGAAAGTCAACAGAGAATCTGTCTGAAGACAATGCTTCCAAGGAATTAAATCTACCTCGATGGCTCTGATGACTGAAACTCAAACCATAACTACAGAAGGAGTATGTCACCCTTACAAAATATACATATATATATATGTGTAAAAAACACGTCAAAGTTTCTCCAGTAGAGGATGCAAGATCTTAACTTCTTTGCTCAAATCACAGATTTTATAGGATGGCAACAGGTGTAGAACACTCTAGTTTAATTACCATTGATCACATCTGACAAAATTTGACCTTTCTCAGGGAGGAAAGAAGATACTTTTGATGAGACAGACATGATTTTTGCACACGTTGCACTATTATCACATAAAAATGATGAGGAAAAAGAAAGGGGGCTCTATAAGGGTTCTGCACACAGAATTTGTGCCCTTCACGTGTTAAGCACCATTAAGTTATCTTCAAGATTAAGTCCTGAATAGAGACAAACAATTTATACACTTGTCCATCCACTATTCTGCCATAACAAAATTTTGCTCAGTAAGTAGCTAATTTGACCTTCATCTGACATTCAGGTGTTTGCAGGGATCAATAAAGTGAACAAAAATGTTCAGCCTCTGAGACTGTTAGAGTCTTAAACAAGTATGTCTACTGTATGGAGAAAGAGACATTAAAAAGGCTGATGCTGCTAACACATATGCAAGCAAAGATTTTCACTAAGATGCATCTCACTTAGTAAGTTCTTGTATGATTCAGGCTTAAGCTCCAAAGTTTAAGGCTCAGTGTTCCAGCTGAAACCTTTCACAGTGTTATAGTAAAAGTACAATGTTACTTCTTATTTCAGTGTACATTTTTGGTCAGTTGAAAAACCAGTGTCCTAGAACAATACATTCAGTTTATTATTTTTGAAAACTGTATGATATACACTTTTTTTTACTTCAGAAGTTATGTAAGCCTGAAGTTGCAGAATCACACTGGCGATAACACCTGGAACAATAAAACAAAAGCTGTGTACTGGTGAATTAAAAACAGAGGCCAACTGCACTTGGCAGAGGAGATGCAGCTTCTGCACCTGTCCAGGCTATTAGGGATGAAACTCAGCTGGGCCTGGGCAGCACTTTGGCTGGCTGACTGACTGGTGCTTCCCCAGGACAGCTGCTCACAGATGGGAGATATTTCTTGTAACCCAGGCACTATTTCCAGTTCAGCAGTCAAAATCTCTCCTTGTGAGGCAACAGAAGCCTATTATTACACTATTTTGGAAGGTAATCTTATCTGAAGTAATAAGCTCATTTCCTTAACTATATGCAAAAGAGATTTACAAGGACGGTGCCAAGAAAATGAATCTCAATATCAGTCTCTCTCTCTCTCATCTCTTTCACACACACTCCCTTTCTCTATCTTCTGCAATCTTTTTTTTCCCCTACAATTTTAAACTGCATCAGTGGCTATAATAAAAATGGATAAATAAAATGAGTAAATAAGAGGAAAGCAACTGGCATTTCAAAAGCACACTACAAATTACTACGAAAAAGACTTAATTTCCATTATTATTTTAATTTCATGCAGAGGATTTGCATAGTGAAGTTTTCTGCACAGTGTATCCTGCAAATAACTGATCAGTTGTTACAATGGTGCGCACATTCCTAGAAACCAAGTGTACTAATCCATCTTGCACAGCTCTAGAAACTGTCCCAGCGCTAGGAACGTGCTTTTGCAGCTAAGCAGTAGATTCTCCTTTAAAAGGTACAAATGCAACCTCAGCTAGAATGTCCTGTAACTAGGAGATACAGTCAACAAACCCACATCACAAGGCCTCATGTGTTACCCTTCCTCGTCCACCCACCAGCATTATCCCTTATCTTTGCTTGTAATGAAGCTCCACGTAGCAGGTACCGTGTCTTTAGAAAAACTAAGATCATTCAGGCTCCTCCGAGTTCTCTGATCCCATTCTTACCCGCTACAGATTACAGTTTCTGACAAAAGACATAAATTGGGGCCAGACTAGATACTTCAGCAGTTTTGGCTGTCCCAGCACTCTAGGAGAGCATTTGCATGACACACTACTTACTTTTAGGTTCCAAGGGCAAAAAAAGATTCCCACAGGAAATAAACCGATTTCAGAGTTCAGTACATAGACGTGCTCTACCCCAGGCACTATCATTGTGCTTGTGGCATAGAAACCAAAAAAACACATTTGCTGAGCTAAAGCATCAGCATCCACTCTGGAAATCAGTACAAGGAGACAGTTTGCCTTTACTGATCTCACACACAGGTTTGCAAAGTTTTAATGCAAGAATACCTGGTGTTGCCTTTAGCATATGCATCAACAACAGGAGCTCGGAAATGGTCTACAGCAAAAAACACCAAATAAGCCCAGAAAAGCTAGAACATCCAGCACCTGCCCACTTTTTAAGAACCTGAAGAAAAAAACAAAATCAAGAAACTCAAACCAATGGAGGTGAAGATTTCTTCTGAGTCAATGTCGCTATGAAATGATGATTAAGTTCTTCCCTGCGCTATGAGACAGTAAAATTTACAAGCATTGCTGAAGAGGGGAGCAAGAGACAAGACTCTGGTATATAAAAAAAGATCACTGGCAACAATTTAAACCCCTGCGTAGTTTTAGAGGACGCTGCGCACGGTCGTTTTGTTTCAGGTAACGAGAAGAGCCCGGCTGTGAACCACCCCGGCCGTTAACCCCGCACAGACACGCGTCCTCCAGGGCGACGAGAACCTCGAAGCGCTTCTTCAGGCGGCCGCCTCAGACCCCGACCCGCCACCTCAGACCCGTCA
>NW_010973450.1:2482927-2523477 GCF_000737465.1 Haliaeetus leucocephalus | reverse complement strand
TGGGCGCCGCCGTTGCCGTGGCAACCGGCGGCGCCCGCCGAGCGGCCCCGCTCCAGAAGGTTCGGGCCGGGTCCCGGCGCGGTTCCCCGCGGGGAGCAGCCCCACGCGTGGGGCCCCACGCCGCTCCTCCCCACGCCGCCCCTCGGGCTGCCTCTCCCGAAAGCCCCGTTTTTGCCCGGCGAGGCCCCCGATCCGGCCCGGCCCGGCTTCGGGGAGGGGTGTGCAGGCTCCGGCGGGGAGCAGGCCCGGCCTTCACCTCAGCTCCTGTCAGGCGTTTGCGGGTCGGTGCTCAGGCCGCTTGCCCTGCGGTTGGCAATTTTAAAAATAATTGTGGTTTTTTTCCGGTAGGTGGCAGTAAAATAAAGCGACCGTGGTGTGCGAGGAGGGCCGAGTCCCCTTTCCAGGCGGCTGGGAAGCAGGAGCTTGCCTGAGCGGTGGCACCTCAGTGGAAAGCATCTACGGCCTGTGCTAAAAGCAGCCATAGATAGCTGTTCCAGCAAAATATAGCAGTGAGGGAAAACTGAGGAAGGGGTGGAGGAAGAGTATTCGGCCGCAGTTGCGGGTGGCCATCGCAGCCGTCTGTGGATGAGGATGGCCTTTCGCTCCACACCCGCTAAGCACTCAGAAGGCATATTCGATTTCTGAGGTTTTGCGGTAGTTACCTTCTGGCCAGCAGTTCATTCTGTATTGCTTAACTGTACCGGCTTTGGGAGCGAGAATGGTTAGGATTACTGGTTAAAAAGAAAGGGGAAAAGAGCTCTTTGTCTTCTTGGCAGGAAGAAGCAGCCCCGTGACCAGCTGTAAAGGAGAAGCCCCTCAACAAGCCCTGTCGCTGGGCATGGTCGTGAAAGGAAGGTTTCAGTAAAAGAATGGAGCAAATACCCGGGGAGAGCTATCTAGGTCTGCTGAAGAGCAGAGTGGTTGTGAACATGCAGAGGTGCGTATGAGAACTGTGGTTACATATAAACATCCTTCTGAACGAGGACAGTTTGAAAAAAGCAGAGGTATAGGAATCTCACCTTCATTCTTCATAAAATGGGAGAATTGTGGAGAAGAATGTTCATGCGTTTGGAAAAATTCTCCTGGTCTATACGGCAAAGTTTCTCAGAGCTGTGAGCCTGGGGGTTGTTTCCTCTCTTGCATCTGCTGTCGAGAGGCAGGTGAAGGCTCTTCCCTCCTCTCCTCACATTTCTTTCAATATCCCAGTTTTTATGGGAAAGACAGAAAATGCGCCCCGGATAACCAGGTGGGATTAGAGAGCATCAGAGTATTTATGAAAGTAGATCCTTTGTTCCACTAAGATCCATCAAGCCGCAGAAGCAGCTCTGCTGGTATTTGGCCCAAAGTGGAAAACCGCCATAAAAGATGAATGAACTGAGCCTGCAATATTTCTGAAAAATATCAGTAATCGGGTGAGCATTGATTTTGCTGTCTACTGATGTAGACTTCTCTTTAGATCCTAGCAAGTGGTGATATTGCAGCCTTAAGATGCACTCCAAGTTTGAGCGGTTGTTACAGTGAAAACGTTTATACTGACTGACTGGTGGGCAGGGAAGCATGACAGAAAAAGGGTTACCCATTGATTATCCAGGTGAAGTCTGTGAACTGTTTGTACATTTCTGATGAAAGATTAGCAAATAAAACAAATCAGGCAGTAGTCATGGAAGTGAACTCTGCCGCTTTGGGGCTTTTTATAACGAAATCCTGTGCCAGTTATGATGTTATCAAAGAACTTTTTTATTGCTCAGAGACAGAATTCAAGCTTTGTTTCAAACCACACACAAAAATATTACAAACATTATAGTAATATCATCCTCTGCACTGTAGTTAGTCTTTCAATCCGCAGATTTTAAAGCTCGCTAAAACTCCTCTGAAGCTAGGGTGTATTCATACTAGAAACACAACAAGCAGTAGCTTTACCATAGTGATTAGGTCATATACAGTGCTCATTTATTAATCACTTGTCATTATATTTTGATTCATAGACAGGTGCCCTGGATCACTTTGGGTTTTGCTATTATAGCAGTTCATTAATATCCATGACATAGTGTGCTAAAATGTTCACTTACTACTTGCTACAAGCCAGCAAGGTGAATTTTCTTTAACATAATTAGCGCGTCAAGTACAAAATCCTGCAAATTCTTATCGTCCTGGAGCTTCATCTTCTCAAAATGTTTGTTTCGGTATGGTTAACTTGTTTGCAGCCTTCTACCAAAACCTAACTAGGTATTTTTTTACAGAATTTATTTACAGTTTCTGAACACGAATACAAACCAGACTACAAGTTCAGTTAGCACCACGTAGCCTTTGTATGAATTCAGCCTTGTAAAAAGAAACCTCTTCTGTAAAATAATGAAACAGAAACATGGAGCTTTCCAACAGCTGTTCAGAGTACATCATATCATCGACAGTTTGCTATTAATTTTATGTGGACTCCAACTCCAAATGATGAAATTTCTTTCCAAGTCAGAGGAGATCCAGAGCTGGCTTACTGTGCAGATAACTAAGCAATATGAGTTCCAGTTACTGTTAATTTTTTGGCTGCTACTGGGAAGATGGGCCCCGTTAGAAGTGAGCTCATTATGAGAGGCTCACTAACACGATAAAGTCAGTACTCTATTTGCACAGAGTGATATCTCTAATTGCTCAGGCCTTCTTATGGTTTGTGTCTGCTTGAGTTAGATTTCTTTTGTGTAGATAAAAAGACTTCTGTAAGAAATCACCTCGGTGCTACAGCACTGTCAGTCTGGAGGGCATCTCCAATGAGATTAATGATGTCTGCCTTAATATAAGAAAACTTTGCATAAATGAGATTATGGTTTCTGCTGAAACCTGCCAACTCTTATTCATTTGCAGTAAATATTATCTTTAATTAAAAGTTTTAAGGTAGCTTGTTCCTGAACTAATGAGATCTACAGTGATTTCCCTTAGGAATTAATTTACCTTCTTAATTCTTATTCATTTTGGTGATATGACTATTTAAATCTGATTCAGACTTCAGAGCTTTGTTGAACATATTCATCTAGAACAAAAGGTCATTTTGCCATATTGACGTTTTGTTGGTATTTATAATTCTCTGTTCTCTCTTGATTCCAAAGATAGGTGTTTAGGTTCCTGCCCCAAATATTTTCTACTGACACTTCTGTTCATCTTAACTCTTCATGCTGAGTGGCTCTTTTCCACAGCTATTTCACTTTGGCTTATGTTTTCTGTTCCATCCAGAGTACAAATCAATTATAGTGGCGCTGAAAAAAGATCCTGGTTGTGATCAACGTATTTAGAATAGCACAGCTATGTAAAATGTACTAAAATATGTGGAAAACATTTAGTGCAGTTGCTGAGAAATACAGGAATATTTCTGCCTTTATATCTGGGTAGTCATCAGCTACAGTTTCTCTATGGGGATTATTTTTAACCAATAGGGATGCTTAACACTTGGAGGTGAAAATTGCATTCCTGCATACATGTTTAAATAGGCAACGTGCCAGCCAGCAACTGGTTTGTGAGAATGAGAGCCAGAACCCATTTTAAGATTGTACAGCAAAGGACAATATTACTAGCTAGATTTTAAAATACGTAATTATATAACTAAATTACAAGGTTCCCTTGTTTTAAAAATAAATACATATCAAAATTAAAAAGTAACATTAAAAAGAAATACCCGGTTTGCATATACAAAGAAGACACCAAAAAAAAAGAAAGAATAAATGGTCCTTAGTTCATTATCAGGAGACGTTTCTGTTGAAATCTAATCTGGATCATGAGACAAGTCTCCTCATTGGTGCTCGAAGATGCCGGGTCTGACACTGATGAAACGTCAGATGGTTTAAAAGTGGGGTAATTGCTCTTATGAAGTAAATGGAACAAGACAGAAGTAAAACTATCTTTCGGTGTTGACCAGAGGTGTTTTTGTTCTTGTCTCTGGTGAAACATAGAATACCTCTTCAGAAGTATACTGTCAGTGTTAAGTAGGTAAGTTGAACCATGTTTTATGTAAGATGCAAACTGAGGAAGATTAATTCCTGCTTTTTATAGGGAGAGAGTTCTGTCTTTTACTGTTATTCCAAGATTTTCCATTCTCCCACCCAAGAACATGTGACGGAAAACATTTCTGTGTACACTCTGAGACTCTCTTTGGACTCTGCATATAGTTAGGAAATATCCTTAAAATCTACTGTTCTGTCTTTGAAGTTGATAAAAAAAAACCAACCAGACTGTTATACATTGACTGCAGGAGACTCCTAACCCTGTACTTGCACCACTGGCGGGTAAGAAACATGTTTTGTGGCATCAGCAGAGCGTGCGCTGGGACTAGCTATATATAGAATTGTCACCGACTTCTACAAGTTGTTGATAACCTTCCATTTATAACTTACTCGCAGACCAACTTCCTCCCATCACACACAAATTAGAGGATTATCAATAATGTATGAACTAATAAATAATGCTTGCGTGCCGTTGTCAGGGCAACAAATATCATTTAGACTGCAAGAGAGATCCTCATGTTGTGTCAAGTATATTTGAAGTCTTCCACATCTGTAAGGCTTTAGCGAAGTAAAAGAACGAGATTTTTTTGTGTTTCTTTGAGGCAGCTGAAAGAACTGGTGAAGTATATTCTGTTAGATTCACAGAAACGTGAGCGATCTGCTCCCTTTAAAAAAAAAAAAATCAATATTTTATTTAGTTTACTTATTTAATAGCTGTTTATGAAATACCAATTTAGGCAATGTAGGAATTGCCAGATTGGATTACCTGGTAAGTCTGCATGGTGTCCATTGTCTTATTTACGAGTTACCTGGGCTAGATGTTTTGTAAGAAACTACTGGGAAGTGCCCGACAGCTGTGTGTGACACAGCCTGCCCTTGGCCTGTCTCATTGTTGTAATACAAATGCATTTCCAAGACCTGCAGGATAAGCTTTTGTTTCTTTCTAAAAGTATTTGGATGTTACTTTTCGAATCATCTATACAAGCAATAATCCATTTGCGAGTTTCTAAGTTTTTTACTTTAATTACTCCTTGTAGCAATGAATTCTTGAGTTTAATTCTTCATCACATGAAACAGCACTTCTTTTAATCAGCCCTAATTTTGCAACCTTTCCCATTACCTTCTGTTTTTGTTTTTGTTTAGCAGAATGAAAACTGAGGCATATAAATATACATATTCTCATTTTTATAAAAACAACATACCAAAAAACAGTCAAGACCTGGCCCCAGTGGGAGCGTTTATCATTGATTCCAGGATTTGATCCAAAAATAATATTTGTTTAAATGGGCTGCATTGCCATCATGTACAGTAACTATTGATTTATAAAAACTTTGGCAGCGCATGTTAAAGTATTAGGGAGCAGAGAGAGTTTTGTTCCTGAGTTACTTCAGTAATTTGCAGCTATCTCATTTTGCCATTCCCAATGGCCAAACGACCAAAAAATACACGCTGAAGATGCTGAAGTTGAACAGTCTTCCCTGAGATGAAGTATTTATTTCTTAAATCCTAGCAACTTCTCTCTGTCACTTGAAGGGAGAGAAAAAAATCATACTCTAGTGTCAACACCATGGCATCCAAGAGGTGTTTTTTTCTTGATGATTGGGGCAAAGCCACTTGGCACTTGCTTTGAAGCTTCCTTCAGCAGTGCATCTGGCTGCAGCACTACATGCAGGACATGACTGACGCCTCTACAACAAACCAGTGCACCAAGAGAAGGACCCTGTTCTACCGGGCTGCCCGCTGGGGACATTTCTCTTACACCCAGGGAGAGTAACAAACGGCTGGCACCAGGAGTAAATGCAGCAAATGTATTCCCGGGGCAAAATCTTTATCAGGTTAATGGTGAAGATTGCCAAAATTGAGCTCAGAATTTGGCCATGGCCTCAAGCTGTACAGTCAGACAAAGAAAAATGCAAAATGTATAGCAACACACACCCAGGGCTATAAATCAGCTAGGCAGCAAGAGCTGCTTGATTTACCCAGCGCCTGCAAAAGCCAATTTCCATAGGAAACTAAAAAACAAGCTTTCCTGTTTCAAGTGGTTTGTACCAGGTGAAGCCAGATTTCTCCACTGTTTAAAATCTGTGACCACAGTTCGGACAGTACTGTGTTTGTTCAAGTAATTGAACTAATTCGAAAGGTCTTGCCTGCCTTAGGCTGTTTGTCTCTAAAACTAAAAACGAATCTTGCTAGTTGAGCAGACGTTATTAAAGCCATATTTAAATTAGTCCTGTAGAAAACAAGAATATTAAATGCACAAGTCATCGCAACATCAAGTTTAGACAGCTCAGAGTGTGACTAGTTCTGCAGGTAAGGCAAGAATTAATTGTCAGTTTTAATTGTCAAGAAGAGTTTTCACTGTTCACCTAAAGAAAAAAAATCCCAGCTTTTATTACACAATTACTTTTTAATTACATTTGTTGCAACCCCTAACTTCCAAAAGCGTAGGAAAATGTTTAGCTCTGTTTACCTAACTATTGAGAACCAGCACAGTGTATTAAAACTAGGTCCTTCTCCTGAACTATTTTGGAAAAAACTAGTAACAGAGCACTTGGGGACTCTGATCAGTTCTGCGCCGTGCGTTTCCATGTACTGCCGAGCAATGTCAGAAGCAAGGTTGAAGGTAATTTGAGAGGACTCAGACAATCAGTGCTCAATCCCCAGTCAGTTCTGTAAGGATCAGCAGTTACTATTTACATTTAAAATGTATTGGCATAAATGAGGTATCCTTACTTCTTACAGTTAAGTTCTTTTACAGGAAGGCTTAAAAATGCAGTGCAATTTCCAGAGGCTTAAGCGTATTTTTATTGGAAGTGGCCTTTTAACAATGTTGTTACAAAGCTGATTACATTCCGTCTGTAACGCTGGCCCAGTGCAGAGTCTTTTGCAAAGGCAGTTTGTTATAAATTGTTCGTAAATGTCAGATAAAAGCATCATTCTACTGCAAGCAACTAGAGGTAGACGTGTAATAACATTTACATTAATATTTTATTTAAATATATATATTCAATTCACATAGTCACCCAGCTCTGTAACTTGTATGAATACTGAAATAAGACGACAATAATTTATAAAAAAACCTCTCTGAAATTCACTGAAAAGGTACCCAAAAAAGCAATTCGACATTTTTACAAATGTTAGCCGTACTTGGTTTCCATTAATAATAGTTAATGAGATTTGTTTATGCCTTCTTTTCAGAACCGTAACATGGAAATCCAGCCGCTGCCTCCAGAGATGTGGAGACCTGCAGTGTCCAGAGGAAGGTGCCTGTCCCTCCCATCATGGCTGTGTTGGTGAGTGAGGGGCAGCACGCCCTTGGGGAGCCAATTTTGTTGAGGAGGGAAGGGAAGAGTCCACTTTTCCTTCCTATAAACTCCCCCGGGGACTGCACCACACAGACAGTAAATATTTGGAGCTTACCTTTTCCAGTGGTATTTTTTATTTGAAAAGATGTAGATTGTAAGGCAACAGGAAACTACGAGACAAACTGCTCTGTCTTGTTGCTGTGACTCCAGCTCTGGTTAGAAGTAAAAAGGCAAATTCAGACTACAGGCATCTCATTTCTATGGCCTTTCTAGACAGCCACTGATGTTCAGTGTGACAACTGCTCTGGGACGGCAGAGACATCTAGTGGGAATGAGATTTTTACCATGGCAGCTCAGCAGAGACGACACCTTTTAAACTACAGCCTTTTCAAAATAGTGCGTTCAAAAATGCTGCCCAAGGGCCGAAAGGCTTCTCGTGTCATTACTATCCCTGCAACCATGCAGCCCCTGTCTATATCGTATTTCTGAAGAAGCAAAATGATAGTCAAGCAACGATCTTCATTTTCACCTGGGTTTTAATGGTGGCATAACCATTTCCAGCTGACGAGGTCCACACCTCGATGGGGGGGAGCCTGGCTGGAAACGAAGCACGGCTCAGCGCTGGTGTTAGCACTGAGCTCCCTCCTCCCCTCTCTGGGCTCAGCTTCAACTCCTGCTTCCTTCCAGAAAGAGTAGACATATCGTGTCACATCTCACCCTGGAGCGGCAATTCCAGAGTGACTCAGTGTCTAAGTCTTGCTCCCCAGCGTCACGTAATCCGGCCCAGCCACTGCCACTCTTTTTTCCTAGGCTTTAGCAAAGGAGGGAGACGAGGGGAGGGAACGGTCAGGAAAAAAGAAATTAGGCAATGCTGTACAAAGTCAAAATTACATATGGTGAATATTTTAAATTCTGGAGTAAGAATACTTCTAGCATTGCTTTTTATTACCGCTGCAAGCTGAAGAGTTGCCACGGCCCTGAGTCGTATGTGGATTAAGTCATGGGTTCAAGCTGATCTCTCCTGAAACAGGTTTCTAGAGTTCAAGGATCTCCACTAAAAATAACTTCCTTCTTGTAATGTGACAAATGGAAAACTGTAATCACTGAGAAGGTTGGTTTTGGGTTACTGATGGGAAAATGGCCTTCGGGATCATCCAGTCCTGTGCATATCAGAGCAACTGAAGCAGAAGCAGCAAAATTTGATCTCTTGGTTGGCAGTGTTTTCTTAGATACCATTCTTTTAGTAGCAAAAGTAGTTCTAAAATGTCGCAACAACAACAGTAATAATAACAATAATAATAATAATGATAATAATAATTTTAAAACTAAACACAGCTCCTTTTCAAGCAATTGTCATAATCAAAAATAGTTGCGGAGATGCTGGATGACTCAAGAAATCAGAAAAGGCTAGTGAACATTTTACCTAAAAGTTATCAGATCAAAATCACCCTGGTTTGATTTTAATTGACGGTGGCTGTTCAGCAGGCTAAGTGAAATGAGTTTGCTAATGTAATTTCTAGGGGTAGAGGTCTTTGCTGACTACCAGAACTCTGAATGGCTCAAGTTACAGCATTATCTTTTCACTCCTACACGCCATTCGCCTGAGTCAGATTTAAGGTAGTTTGGCATTAGAAGGAACTTTGTGTTAGAGCCGATTGTATCAGAGACGCCCTGTCATGAGTCCTGAATGACAAAACCATGTCACTGCTGTCTCTACAGGCTGCAAAACACAACTAAAAGTCCTGTGTTTTACTTGGATAACTAACAAACAGCTGTTTCTTTCCCTTTCTTAACCAGGAATCCATTCCCTTTCACCAGGAGCACAGAAAAAGTGGAAAACAGAACAGCAACAACAAAAACTTTCCATAGGCAAGATTCCTAAATGCTAAATTTGAGAACATCAGAAGACCTTAGAAGCAAAGTAACTAAGAAAGTAGGATTATTTTTGAAAGGTGTCACTCTTTTTTGGATCAGGAGAAGCATGGATTGAGAGTCAGCAATGCATTTTTCTAGGTTAGTGGTGATTAATTTGCACACACTGATAGGGGTTTCATGTCCACATTACGACATAGTTAATTAAATTTGTATCTGGCTGATTAGGCAACACATGCTATCTTTTCCGCAAGCAAAAAGGCCCCACACATGGAATGGTGGAGTGCACATGTATTTGACTACAACCCATTTATAATGTGTCCCAACCTTGTAGAATAATTTTAAGCAGTAAGTTTGTCAAAATTCTCTTTAGTTGTGCATAGCTGGTTACAGAGTGAAGTTTATTTGCGAAGTTGCTGCCTTCTTCCGTATTTTATTTCTGATACTCCAATACCTGCCTACCTTTGACAGGAAAATGAATATCACAGGATGCTATTCAAGTAAAAGCAAAATAACAAAATAGTTTACAGAATTTGAATCAAGAGTGCCGCAGTCTAAACATTTACACTTACAACCCAATGGGTTGGCCTCATACAACCTTTATTTTACTCTACAGGGGCAAACGCAGTGGAACAGCATCTATTTTTGCTGAAGGCTTAAGCTGCGGAATCAGCGATGGCAGGTTCTCGGCAAGGCAGAGCACTGATTCAGCGCCCCTTCGATAAGGCTCAGCTTCGGAAAGCACTGAGCCGCCCTGGCAGTGAATCATGCAAAAGGCCACTCACATCTCAAATGATTGGCGTTTTGAATATCCAGCCTAGCCATACCCAACGAGGGATCCACAAGAAGATTAAAATTCACTTGCAAGACACAACATCTGGCACTGCTAAGGTCGCTAGTCAGCTCCACGTGATCCCTCACCTCCAGGACACACACTTGAGCATCACTGACTTGCTGTAGGCATCTTTAGGAATCTGTATTGGGTGAATCGCAGGTTTGTAACAACAAGGACAGCAAGTTTCCTAATTTGTAACAGATGCTATCTAGATAAAAACTCCATCCTGACAATTCCTTCACCTCCCAAACCCAGTAACTTCATAAACTTCAAGTATGCATAATGACTGTTCAAAGCAGGAATTGAGATAGGGTGACAGCATATAGGGCCTAAAACAGAAAAACCCTCTTCTTCAAGGAACTGTCTCCACAGAGGCACCAGGGCAATAAACAAGTCACGTATTTTATGAAAACTACAGAGTTCTGAGTAATCATTTATTGGTTATGCTGATCACTAATCTGCAACTGGAACTATAAAAATAAACTCTATAATGATTTGCTCTGTGTTTTAACTTATGTTTGGCATATTTCAATACGTATTTCTATTCAGTTCAGATTATCTAAATGCTATTTCCATTTTCTTTACGGATCTTGCTCACAATTCTCGTCCAGCATGGACTTGTTGGACAAATTTAGTTGTTCATTGATGAGCAATAGCAGGTACGCCCTATTACTACTACTAATTCTTACTTACTTATAACAGACCAGTTTGCTGAATTTTTTAATATCCTATAGGTTTGCAAATTACATAAAAGGAATTGGTTTGTATCCAATAAAAATACCAAAATAATCCAACATAATGCGTGAAAAAGAGGAATTTACACCTGTACCTTACATGGAGATCAAGTAGTTTTTATTTACTATGAAAGAAACACAGAAGGAGATTAGGAGACAGAACAATGACAAATATTTACCATTTGAAAATGCTGAAATGAAACAAGGGAAACAATTTTTTTTCCCATTTTTTGTTGCAGACAAGGTAGCCTTGAAACACAGATAGCCATTTTAATGCAGGACCAAGTAAAACTAACACTGTTCATAAAGAAAAAGAAAAATGTGTTAGAATGCAAATTTAATAATTTTCCTTTTACATCAGATCTAAAAAAAAAAAAAAAAAAAAGACAACCAAAGAACATTTCCAGAATCATCCTCCATTTTTTTTTTCCACCACAGATCTGAGAACAAGGAAAAATAACAGTGAAAAAAAGCCTTATGAATTTTTTCACTCACACAGGAAAGCTGATGCAGGTAATTTCCAATGAGGTATGTCCAGAGGTGGGAGGGCTCAGTTTAGTTTTCTACTGATGTAATAGTTTTCTCACAGATTTGCTAGGTACCTCAGAAGAAATACTTTTGTGTTTTATTTGGTTGATCTCTGGCATTTAGTTGGATGATGGACAGATTTATTTTTTTGAGTATACTCAGGCTAAATTTGATATGTTCAAATAGGACTAATCTTTCATTATTTTAAAGTCACACCTGGACAAATGGAAGCTTCATAGCCTAAAAACAATCGCTCTATACAGAAATAGGAATGCCATTAGTCTTGTTCGACAAAGGTCTGTACCATTATGCATAATAATATTTATATTATTTCCCATTAAGAGTTCAAAGAAAGCTGTCTTTTCCAGATTATTGAACATTTTAATGTGCTTAAAATTGGTCAGAAAATAATATTTCTTGAAACCTGCTGAAAACTTTATAATTTTCTTTAAAAGGGTAACCTAAGTTTTTCCTTACATCTACTCCCAGGTGCTAGCAGTAGTGGGTAGGCATTCGAGGAAATGTAAAACATTTCTTTCCACTCAAGCCCACCAGAAGTGAGGAACCAGGCTAAGGTTGGAGCAGGCGGACAAACACATCAATTTAGAAGAGCCCCTCAGCAAGGAGACTGTCCACAGATGTTTGGGATTCAAAAGCTGCTCCTGCAACACAGAATGGAGGGAAGGAGAGATAACAGCGATATCATTTGCACTGAATCCTCCTCCAGCTGCAGCAGATGTAATGGCCATGGGTGGTATCGCTTGTGCTCCTACTGTCTGAGCGCTGGTAAATCTGAACTTTGACAGTCTTATTTTTACATTTATCTTTAAACTGCTACACAGTTATATATATTTTTTTGATTGGGAGATATAAAATTAAGTCTCCTTGGGCTGTCAGGTTTTTTGCACCCCAGAGGAATTCAGTACAAAAAATGAAAATTACACTGCTCTGATAGCCTTCCCATCTACGGCAGGTAGCTCAGTGATACAAGTCACCCAGCAATAAGTTCAGGAGAAAAATGGAGGACAGAACATTCTTGTTTATTCAGATGAAATATTTATTCTCTGTGCAACTCATACCGAGTATTAAAATCCCCTCAAAAAAGAAAAATAAAACAATTTAATGGTAGGATTTCTTAGCATTCGTGGAGAACTGGTATGCGATGGTCGCAGCAGTTTGCTCAGGCCACCGGACTGCCCATCAGCCTTTCTTGTCGAAGAGCAATCAGCCTCTGAAACCACTTCTCTTCTGCTTCCGCCTTCTCGATAAACAGCTGAGAGACAAGGGGGAGAGGAAGAAAAGCAGGCACAACTCATTAACTTCCTCTTTATTTGTTATAATCTGTTGAAATATGTGGTGACTATTTCAGTGGCCAAAGAAAAGGCCCAGCTGCGTAAGGGTGTTAAAATACAAAGGTGATAGAAATACATTAGTAAAGGTAGAGACTTTTCATAATTGGAAAGCCAAGACATTTCAATTTCAGTCTCCTCCTGAAACAGCAACTTTGTCATATTGTACAGGTCTTGATCTTTGTTAGCAATGTTCATTTTACAGAACTTGCATTAGTTCATTTACTGCAAGACATTTTTAACTTGCTAATTCTTAAAAAAACTCTACTGTAAGTACTCCTATTTCTACTTACAAGTGCTCACAAAGGAATTTGCATAAGTTTAGCCACAATGATTTAAAATTATCTTAAGTTTGACATGTATTTAAAGCTGTACAATTTGGCAAGGTGGGCAAATTCTGAGTCTTCCACCAGGTTTCCCACTAAACAAACCAAAAGCAATTTTTCCTGAATTTTTTTTGAACAGGGATTTTTATACGAACAGGATCTTAAATTCCCCTGCATTAAATTAGTATGCTACTTTGTTATAAAATTTGTTTGTAACTCTAAAACCACATCACTGGTGAACTTCTTCTTTTGTAATTATTCTCTGTTGGATGATGCAAGGAGTGTGACCCTTTTTGAGCCAGTGAGTGGCCCATTAGCTAACGGTCTTCAGACCACAGATTATTTGATGAGCAGCGCAGCAAAATGGTTGTTAGGTCACATGAACCTGCTCTCATTCAATGGGCTGTCTTGTTCTAAAGAGAAAGTAAATACGGGCACACTTACATTTGGATGTGCTAAAGAATTATCATCTTGATATTTGATGGCAGTAGGAATATTGGCAGGTGGTGGTTCTTTTTCAGGAGCAGATGCATCAGCAGTTCCTGCTCCGATAGTTACAGGTTCATACTGTAGTTCAGTAGGCTCTAGTGTCTAAAAAGAAGGAAACACATCTGAATATTTTATCCTCAAACTCCCAAACATGGCAGTATCTTAACTGAGCGCTCCACTTTCTTCCCATTGCAACACGTGCCCATGAAAGGATCCTCATGCAAATCCCTCTCAGCGTGCTTAGCAGGACACACTGGACATGGACTAAGGTCCAGACTAAACACATGAAGTGAAAAAAAAAAAAAAAGGTATTGCCAAAGGCAATGAGAGAGCTTGCAAAACTGTAGCTTTGGGGTTTTGGATCACTTTCTGAAGAAGCTGCATGAACTTCTCAGAGACTTCTGAAAAGGCAAGAAAATGCATGTTCTTGGGGAAACAAACTCATAATTCAAAGCACCTCACTGTCAGGTGGAAAAACTGAACAAAACCTTTGCTTGCATACTTCCAAAGACAAAAGTGTCCAAGTTCCCTAGAAGACCTGGCAGTCAGAACGCAGGTAAAATTTGGAAACCTGGATGTCTCCCATTCAGTGTTTGGAAAGCTGTCTGAAAACAATGCCGTTCTGTTTCAGGGAGTAAATATGGTCTTAAAGTCTGGCTTCAGTTAAGCAGAATTAAAAATAGTGCTCTCTACCTTTAATTAAAGTGTAAATGCCTGATTACTTTTGGATTTAATTCTTCTGCTTTTCCTAAAAAAAATTCTTCGTGGTTTTAAAAGAATTTTTAAAAATTGGAGTTGCTCAACATAGGTAGAATATACTGTCAAAACAGCTGATTTCATTGAAATTCTTACACATTTAAATGTATTCTTCTTTGAACACCACACCAAGAACATAGGAGAGTCGTTGGTGGGATTTAAGATTGTCAACATTGATGCTCTTTCATCAGTGGCAACTGTATTAATAGCGCAGCTTCCACCTGACTTTGAAAGGATTACGCACCAAGAAAGGATATTGAAAACTTACCTTTTTGACTTCTTTACTTGATCTGAATGTCTGTGGAACAAAGGAGTCACTTTCAATAGCTTCAATTTCTTTTACTCGTTTCACTTGCTCTAATAGGGTGGCTTGGTCTACAAAGAGAAGGTGTAATGTCAGTATACATTAGTGTAAGCCTATGATAAATGCCGTGTCTAAGCAATGTCTTGAATATGTTTTACAGCAGTACATACCAGAAAAAAAAAATCAACAACCCAACTTGTAATGCAGCCTAAAATACTCTGTTACAAAGAAAAAGTCTCTCTTTTAGTAAAAATAACAACAGTGAGTTGGCCATTATTGTTCAACGTATGATATCATTCAAGATGCTAACTTAAGAATTTGCTAGAGATGTCCTTGCAGGATAACTGCTAGATTTATGGCATGAGGATTTCCTGGAGAAGTTAAGGATTCGGGGACAGTGCAGACAACTCAGTGGAGTACCATCTGTATGTTGCAGTGAAACTACTTCTGCTTGTATGGAGGTGAATTTGGCTTCAGCTGCCGATGTTCCGAGAGATGTGCCATCACCTGTGTTCTCCTCATGACAAGCTAAGTTTGGCATTAAGAGTTACATCGTTAGGTGAATTTGACAAAACAAAATATCTTGGAATCTGGTAATAAAATGTTCCTAACATACACACTAAATATTGTGTGTTCAGGTGACAAAATTGCAGCTGTTTAATCAAATGAGCAAAATTGCTTCTTTATTGTACTGTGGGGTCTTACAGTGCACTTGTATTTCACAAGATACTTTTGAATCCCAGGCTGAGATTTTATTTTGACGAAGTGAATGCAGCTCCCAGTGATGTTCCGATAAAGAAGAGCAGCTCCTGCCAACCTTGGTATGAGCTACACTAAACACGTAGCTGGGGTGCTCTCAGGTAGGCTTTGCTAGTTCTTTCAGTGCTCAACCAGACAATCTTCTGGATAGATTAGAACGGTAGGAAGTGAAGAGCATTCATAATGCAAGATATACTTCTTTTTAAAAATGAAACTACTGATGGATGACAGTGAAGTTTCATATTACGGCTACATTGATCTAAGTTGCCAACAGGATGGTCCGACTTCTCTCTCCCCCGTGCCTCTTGTGCAGTCTGGCATTACTCCCTTTGCCAAAAGCTAAGTGATTAAACCAGCTCACTTGGAAGGTGAAAGCTCACGCTTGTGCCACAGTCTAACAAAACAGGACATCATCTCCAAAACTTTGCTGCCAGACTTACAATGCGGCAGCAACATCATGCACAGGCTGAGCTGGTGCAAACTCTCTTCGAGCTCAAATTTGTTTTTAAAAGGTTTTGTACTGGTGGGCTTGATGTCAGAGCAGGTGTATCTGCACCAGCCAGAGTTCAGAGGCCAGCTGCCTGCTAACAATTATCAGCATAAACTCCGACTTTTTCTGGATAGCTTGGAAGTGCAACTGTGTCCGCCCGTGCCTCTGCGTGGCTGAGTGATCCGGTACCAAGGAGGTGAGCTCATGAGTCACAGAATCGTGGTCTTGAGTGACAAAGTAAAAAGGAGATTGCCAAAAAAGATGAGGAAAAAGCAACCTAGGATAGAACAGTGCTATTTTTTCAGGTACCTGAAGTTTGATTAAATATTTCATGAATACACAAGAATCCTTTAAACACTATATAAACCCAGATCTAAATAAAAGAGTAATTGTAATTATATATTTGTAGTACCTACATATATATGTATAAAAGATGACATTTCTTGTTCTAAAGAAACCAAAGTATATTTAAAGTCAGGAAAAGTGCTTGCAGACCAAAAGAGCTTGCAGAATTATTCAGAAACTCAGAAGTACCAAATTCTTTCCCTGTATACAAAATTCTAAATCCAAATTCATCTAGATATACACATACACTGCAAAATACTATTTTGTGCAAGAAAAAAAAATAAATGCAACTTGCATTCGCAATGACTAACCACTGAAAACACATTTCAGTCTATTAATGACAAGTAAGCAGAGCTTCACATAAGCAAATAAACTAATTGCAGCTCAGAAATATTCCTGGGATGGATGTGCACATACTAAATTAACAACTTCATTTTTTACCAACAGGTTGTACCACAAAACTTTTGTTTTCAGTCCTGGGTAGTATGGCTTGTTCATTAGGGTACATCTCACACAAAAATATTTGCTTTACTGTCTGTTTCATTTTCTGCTTCTTCAGATTCACAGCTCAGTCAATCTTCCTTACTGCGGTGACAAGCAAACCTTGAATTCATTCTGCTAAATGCACACTTTTCGTTTAAAATTTTAACCAATTTGTCTTCATCTTACTTACTTATGAATACCATTTGCTTTATACACAGTACATTGGGGCCAGCCTGAAATGGTCGAGGCACTGTATCAGGGAGTAGCGGACAGTTTTTGCTGTGAGCAGTATTTATAAAATAGGTAAGGCAGACAAAAGATAGGAAGAGCTGTAACTTTCAAGCAGTGAACAAGAATCTGCCCCGTTGCTTAAAAAGTATTTGGGAATATTGTTTAGTCTCTATGGATATGAGGAACAGAAAAATCAGGAACACGCTAACTATTTCTGCATATGCTGAATGTGCAGAAAGTCAAATATACTGATTGCTGAGTCTGGATAACTGCTTGCAGCGCTCTGACTGCTTCAGCCAGTGAACTCCTACCTGACTGTTGTTTTAATAACTTCACTGAAGCCAAGCACGAGGTTTGCACCACTGTGGGAAACAGTGTGCCAAAACCTGCCGGGGAAGCAAGGCTGTCCTCAGCTGGAGAGAGGGTGATAACCGGGAGGGACATGGTCCGAGACGCGCTGGTTCCTCGCACGCCCGGCTGTGCACCCCTGGGAGGGTTTTGTGGAGCCTCAGTAAAGCTTCTGCTCTGGCAAGGCTGAGGGCAAGAGCTGCACTACAGCAAAGTGCATGAGTACATCTTTAAGCCTGATTCTTTTGAATTTAGAAGGAAAAAAATCACTTGCTTACAATTAAGCTTGTGTTTAGAAGTTCTGTTGCCTTGCTGCTAAAGTCTTCTTTTTTAAAAAAGATTCCTAAGGATCCCATAGGAAGTATAAAAACAAATATACTAATGCCCTACTAGGGAGAGGGAATCGTAATTCATCAAGCTCTTGGGTACATCTGGTCTGAAGGTAAATAAAGGAGCGAAGTGTACCTGGTAGTGACAGTATTAAAACCAGGTATCGGAGAAAGGCAGGTGAACGTAGATTTAAAATCAGTTGCTTAACACTTATTTCACAAAACCTACGGTCAGTTCCCAGCCTGTTACACTATCTTACATGAATCTTGTACAAACCTATGGGAATGACAAATTATTAAGGGGGCAAAAATCACTAAATGTTTAGAATTACATCAGTGACATTAACTTGGGGAAAATGGACTGGAGGAAGCATAACCCATTAGCGTATGATTTTTTTGACAAACACATTATTGGTAGATAAAACGACTTCCATATGTTGTTTGTCAGATGTCAGTAGAAAGGATATGTATTTCATAGTAAAATCAAAAATAATGGAGTCAGAAAGCTAAGAGGCTACAGACAAAAAAAAAAAATCAATACTAACTCATTGCACAGCAAGTCTTTTTACCGTGTTATAGCGAAAAAAAGAAACTAAATCTTGTGTGAGGGCTTGTTGAGGCTGTTTTTTATGAAAAGGCCATTCTAGCAGCAGTCACAATTACCGTTCCTGTCACCAGCGCTTTCCCGCTGACGCTCGGCCGTGGCGATACCGTGCAGCAGCGGGGCTGGGGGAACCCCCCCACGGGGAGCCGGGGGGGCAGCCTGCACCCGGCCCTGCACCCCCCCAGCACACCCCCCGGCTTAAAAACATGCCTATTTATGCCCCTTACCCTAAAACTGATGCTAGTCAGGGAACGTGTAGTTAATGCAATTTTATAGTAATCTAAGGATTTTTGCCCCGGTTACGCCGGCCACGGAGGATTTAACTGGGAATGCTGTCCTTCAGAGATGATTTGGTATTTTACACTTCCCATCTATATTTACATCTATTCACATCTCCCCATGTATATATAAATATATATACATACACAGACATCTTTTATAGCTGCTATTTTCATATTGCATTCATCTGTATTAACCATAATTTGAAATGTCACTTTAGAAATAAAATGTGTATTAATCCTTCAGATGCCACCCCAAAATTTCACACACACAATAATTAGAAACACCAGAGAATCGGATAAAAGAAAAAGTAACTTGCCTGCAAGGTCTACATAAAATATTCCCATTTCTTCGCTTATTTTTAAAGACAAAACTGGTGATGAAGCCTGCTAGGAATTTAACAAGCGTTGAAACAGATGCATTAAACAACTAATATCTTGTGAATGACCCATTAAATAAAAACATATTTTAAATATTCTTGTATAATCTTTAGGCGTAAATTTGTAATGCTTACTGGATTCATTGCTAATCTATAATCCTGACCATGAAAATGAACCCATGCCCTCACCTAAAGAGTTTTCTTTCAAGCGGGTCTAACTTAAGAATCAAAGCAATGACATAATACACCTAAAATATTCCTCAGAATGTATGTTTCTTCATATTTTACTACTTATATTTAAAGGGATAGAGCTGGTTAATTTCACTGACCCATTTAAAATGTAATACAGTTTAAGTACCATGCTTTGAAATACTTACAGGAAAAAGTTGCTATTTTTTCTGCTCTTTTGTTTATGAGTTGAGGATTAAAAGATGAAAACACAAATAGATACCAGACTAAACAAACCAACTAGAGAGGAAAATATTTGCCCCTTCATCCCAGTTTCTTTAGGGTTAGCTTAGGTGATACCCTACAATTTTTGTACAACTGTATATATACAACTGTATGGATACAGTAACAACTGCATTATAGAACTGTGTTTTTTCAACAGAACCATGGTTTTTCACATGCCTGGTGCTTTTTAATTGCTGCCTATTTTTACTTAAGCTGCACAAACTGAGATATTCAAAGGAAAATGAAGTTTTAATCTAGACAATTTGCAGCAGGACAGACAAAAATCTACACGGCTCTAAGACATACTGTCTTCTACAGTGCACTGCACTGAAATATTTCTATTAAACAAAATGAAAGCACCAGGAGGAGGAGGGAAAATCCAGCAGGATGGGTGGGATTCACTTCATTTTTGTCACCTCTAGACTTTACAAAACTCGGAGCTCTGGTTTTTAGGGGGTTTTCTCCCCCCTCAAATCTTTTCTCCCTGCAGGAGACGATTAGCAACGGCTAACGGGGGTTATGAACCATAACCCGACCCAGGCGCGCACGCCGGAGCCCGCAGGTATTTGCGGAGCGTGACCTCAAGTCCCGACGCCGTTCCCGGCGTCCGAGCAAGGATGCCCGGGCTCACCGGCCGAGCTGCGCGGACAACCTCGCTGGTGCCTTCAGCAGCCACCTCGGGGCTGGCGAGACCCTCAGAGGCGAGACCTCCTGCACCCGCCAGCCCGGTACAACCGTCTTACGGAAAACCGGAGCGAATCGGCTAAGAAATGAACTACTCTGGCCAGCTTTCATGTTCCGAGGCCCTTCTCCCCCTGCCCGGCTCGAGCCAGGTGAAACCCTTGGAGGCGGTGGGATCCCCCCCAGGGATGAAGGCTACCTCACCCCCGGTTTGCCACCTGGGTTGCTGAGCAGCCCGGCGAGCAGCCCGGTCTCCGCGGGGCCATTAGAGGGAGGCACCGCCACGCACAACGCCGGCCGCATCCCCGCCTTTGTCTGAGGCGTTCGGAAAATTGCAGATGATTGAGCCCCGAAGATGCTGCGAGCCGAGCATCCCTGCCGGGGTGCCCGCCGACGTGCGGCCGGAGGGGGAGTGGGGATTAGTTTCAAAACTACCTCTTCCCTCTAACGACTTTAAGTCACGATAAAAACTGCTTGATGCCTCCAACGCTTCCGGATCCCCTTAGCTGAGTCGAAGCGCCGTTTCAACACTTGGCCACACTATTTCCTAGCTGTTGAGATCTCCAAAGAAATAACTTCTTCCAGCCAAAGTCGCAGGCACAATAAAACACACTCCAAAATGAGCAACCGTGGCCAGAGAAAGTTTGTATTGTTAATTTGCATTCTTCAAGCTTAATTGCAAGTACTCTGGTACTAAAATTATGATGTCTTAAAATAGCATGTTCTAAGTACCCTAGTACTTACTAGAGAGAGTACTGCAGTACTTACTGTTTGCTATTTTAATGCATTATAATGATAACTTAGCTTTCACAGTATTTTAAAACAAGTCTGGACACTAATAGCTTTTTCTTTAAAAAGAATGGAAGTATTTGGTATAAAATCAAGCAGAAGAGACGACAGGAAACTTTAGCAATCGAGTTCTGAATTTAAGAACATTTAATTTAAGCAATTTAAGAACCTTTGGATTTCTACTCTAGCCATGCATTTAACCTGCACACAGGTTACCTCCACCCTTGCGCTTCTCACACGCGTGCTAGTTCCTCCATTCACTCACAGTTTGAGGCCTTTTGGGGTATTTTTTAAAAAATTCTGGGAAAAAGTCAAACTCGGGTAGCAAAGTGGCAGGAACCAGCCCTAATATACTTAAGATTGCCGAATATTTTCCTCCCCTGAGTAGAGGGGGCAAAAGAAACCCCGGCCGGGGCCGGCAGCGCGCGGGCTCGGGGGGCCGGTGAGCTGGCTGGCCGTCTGCCGGCCGCCCCCCACCGCCCCAGAACCGCACGCCAGCAGCCCGCCGGGAGAGCCGGCGCAGCCAGAGCAGGGCACACCGCATTTGTCACTGTGGCTAATATCAGAGATACGCCGCTCTTTTTTCTCAGCACACAAAAGCAAGATATGTAATTCAATGCTCAATTTACCCTTGTCTCGTAGGAGATTTTTCCCCGCTAATTGATAGAAATTAAGCCATTAATCAAGCCACTAGCCATCATTCAAACCAGGGAAGATGAATACAAACTTTCATCATAACCACCTTCCCCATTTTAGTGTTCATTAGCATTAATTTTTAATGCAATTATGCTATTCTTTTACGCTGAGCTCATAAATTACTGCTCTTTTGTTGCTCGCTGGCCTTGTAAAATCCAAGGTAATGCTTTGTGCTCTGATCTTAAAGGCAATTACTGGGTTCTTCTATCTTTTATATATCCCCATCCCAAATAACCTCTATATTGTATGTACAAACTAACAAGTGTATATATTACATATACGTATAATATATAACAATTTGTCTATGTTAAACCTATACACGTATCTATTATACACACTCAGATAAATAAAAGTATTTCTGTATCGTGCCACACCCCACTATATACAGGGATTCAACTGTACAGAAATAACAGTAAAACGTTATTGCACACTGGATGTACAGAAAAAAAATGGGTGTATTGCAGGCCACGGTGGAAATAAGATTAGTAGCTGAACTTGGGCTGTGGATGAGGCACACTGTACGACATGTAGGACAGCAGGGCTGAAACTTTGCAGGTGCTCAGGCTTTTGCATGGACCGTTTTTTGTTTACACTTCAAAAAGTGATGCTGAAAGCTGAAGACAGGCAATTGCATGTGCCCAGGGTTTGTTTTTTTTTTCTATTGTATGTTATAGCATGTGCTAACATCCAGAGAGTCTTTCCAAGATGCAGTATTTAATATGTGTATTTTAACAGTCCCATGGTATCACACACTGACACACGGTGCCACCATGATGCTCAGTGTCAGTAACGGTAACTTCCATGCTTTTATTCCAGTCCATATATTGATTCTCAGTAACACATCAGGGGAAATGCACAGCAGCTACAACCACCTCTGGTTGCCCTCAAACACTGAGTACAATTGAAGTGGCTAAAGGAAAAATGAAATGTAGATTAGCAAATTGTTGTTTGTTTGTTTTTAATTATTTTTCTGCTTCTTTCCTGGGCCAGGCCTTTAGCTGGTACATGAAATAATGCCATTCACACCAGCTAAACATCTGTCTAGCACCAATAAAATATGATACATGTATTTAAAATCCCATTTCATCTAGGCCTTAGCCAGCATAAACAAGACAATTCTGAGTTAAGTGTCATGCTTATCCCATAGATTCACTCTGGTCTCTCAGATAAATACCCATCTGACATGCAGTAAGTACACATGTAATGTTGGCACGGCCACAGAGATCAACAAAAACCCATTTTTTAACAGAAAATAAAAGACTCCACACAAGGGATTGTGGTTTAAGCAAACGGATACAATTTCTGTTAAATTTAACCAAAGGAACGGTCTCCCCTAGCTTCACAGGCTCCTTAATTCATCCCTTTTTTCTGGCGAACACAGACACGGGCTCCACACAGAGATGCTCTAACTTGCTTCTTTACGATGCCGGCAGCCAGCAAAGCACTGAACGGTCTCGGTGCTGGCACAAACGCTGCCCGAAACAGCATGGGCAGCAAAACACACATAATCCAGTAAAACCATCAGTACGATGCTCTTTCTACTTACTTTCTCACTTTGAAGTAGGTAGCGCAGAGGTACGGGCGTGAATATGGATGCGGCTGTAATATGTAAACTGCAGCCGGCCAAATAAATTAATGTATTTTGTGATTTAGACTCTTTCCGTTATCCCCACTCTATCAATCTGCCTCTGATGCAACTTGTAACACTACAAATCCTGAAACAGTTTTCAGAGACTTGCTTCATGAAAAAAAAACAACCCACAAAGCAAACATGACCCAAACCAAAGGAAGGCAGCAAGGCAGGCTGTTCCCAGAACGGGAATGCTGCTACCCAGGCTGATTACCTTGGCCTACGATGATACCCCAATCCCAAACGTTCTTCTAGCCAAAGACATTCCTATTTTTTCTCCCAAGTTTGGTAGAAAATAAAATTTGAGATACCAAAAATACCTTAGCCAAAGTTTTTGCGAGGCCTTGCAGAGCCCACTTGCAAAAGATTATTCTAAATCCGTATCGATGACCTGTTAAGCCATTGCTTAAGACTTCTTTTTTATATATATAGATTATACACTGCCCCGATAACAATACTTGTAGTGAAGACTGCCTAACCCGTTCTGCTTAAAGATCCTGCTTTGAGTTGCTTGAACCTGAAATGTTTTGGGTGAAAGTCTTCTGTGCTCCTATCTACCCCACGCTTCATGTCTTGCAGAAGATTTCAGTCTAGCTGTTTAGGAAGACACAGTGAGACGGCATTGATTCGCCAGTTATTGGCAAACTTGACTTCTAAAAATTAAGTTACTGCTTTTGCCCTTCTAGTCAAAATCCACCCTCATTTAGTCAAACCATAACACTTGGAAATCCTGTTTACTCCTGCTTTACCAAGATTTCTTATTTTTCAGCCCCAAAAGACTGAAGATAGGCTCAATATACACAACTTTGCACGGTTTGTTATGTTCAACATGCGTCTACAGGCTTAAACCCCTCAGACTTTAAATGTTGCTGCTGCTCCAGGTGATGGTGAAGACGGTTTAACAGAGCCAGGCGTCTGTTTCTCTGGAGCTCTCCGCAGCTCCTGAAGTAGGGATGAAACCATGCCAAGTGGAAATGAAAAAGCCAGGAGAAACAGGCATGTTGCACAAATGGGAAAATGCGTGGCAAAAGAGATGGGGATGGAGGGAGAGCTGGTAACGTTAATTGCAGTTAATGTGCCCTGAAGAACGGTGTCCAATACCAGACTTTTCCTCCATCTCACGGGAAGAATCACAGCATGGCTGTTAACCACCCTGCCCGTTTTCTGCGGGAAATACAGGGTCTGGCCAGGCTGACGTACCAAACAAATCACGTGTGGCAACTGAAGTAAACGGGAGCCGAGTTTGGGTACATAAAATGCAAAATTAAGTATGCTGAAGACAATGTTCTGCTTTTAAAGTTCTCCAAAGCTGAAACCCCGTTATAATTCTGTCTCTGCTCTCTTCTTAAAACCCTAGAATTAATCATACTCACCTCACCAGGCTGTTGTGAGGATAAAAGCATTAATGTTTGTGACACATTGAGATCCTGTAGTGATGAGCCCCCAGAACAGCCCGTGAAGAAATTCATAATGCTGCTTTTAAGATGAGGTTTGAATAGCTACAGTCAAATAAAGTACAGATCTGCATATTGAATAATGAGAATATAAAACAATTAATAGTTCCTATTAACTAAAGACTGTCTAAAATGAAACAACACTGACTGAGGCAGAGACCTGAGGAAAATTATCCACTTAAAAGTCATAATGCTTGATTCTGTTTTTTTCCCTTAATTTCCAAGCGTTTGATTTGTTTTAATGCAAAGGTGCGGTTTTGGTGTGTGTGTGCACGAAGGTACATGTGCATTTGCGCACACACACACAAACGTGCTCCCTTCTAGACACAGCTCGGAATAGGGCCACGGGGATAACGCACGGGCTCAAACCTCTCCGCTAACAAGTACATCACTAAACAAGATGCCAAAATAAAGAAGAGCAGGAATGGATTTCAGATTTGGTTACCCTTTCTTTTTATATTCTTTAAGAGTATTTCTCTGCTCCAAACCTCTAATTCAGCTAATCCCTTTCACGCACTTCGAGGACGGAGCCTTCCCAAGTCACAAACGATCTTTTTTTCCCCTTCATGTCCCTTTTTACACAGCAGACAACGTTACCAAGTAAGTAGAACCAACCCCGCGTACCAGCAGCCAGCCTAGGTATTGCCGCGGGGTCCGTTTACCCCACGTGCACCCTGCATGCGCCCTGAGCTATATTTAAGTGCAACTGGAGAAGCCTGGGGAGGGATGCTGGCAAACTAGGATGGGCTGGAGGCAAATCAAAGACTAAAAAAAAAGGGAAAAAAACCCTTTTCTTACAATTGCTATTGGAGAAAACAATTAGAATAAATTCCTTCTCTGGGGAATATGTGTAGTAAAGGAATTTTCCCCATGTCCCAGTACCTGGAGCCCCCAAAGGCCTCTCTCCTGATGGAAAAAGGCCTGGGTACTGATCGAGACAGGGTAAAGCGTCCCTCTAGCTCTCTGTTGCTGTTGGCACGAGTCCTTTAAGCCAGCCTCAGCCCAAGAAAACCTGAAACCTAAGTGGCTGACTGTACAACTCAATTTTTTTGTTTTAGTCAGCAAAAATCTTCAAAGGGAGGGCGTGTGGTGGGTTACTTGGGCAAGGGGTTTCCTCTGCGCCTGCTCCCTTGTCCAGGGAAGCCCCGGCACTGGCCACCTACCCAGCTCGGGGAGGTCTGGAGCTCGGGACAGACAGGACTAAGCATTTGACACCGCGCACTCTATTTACCATTTATTTGCCCTTTGCTGTATAGTTTTGTTTGTTTCTGTCACATCTGTTGGCTTCTTTCATTTTTCACGCATTTCTCGCATTTCAAAAATAGCGTTCAATTCATCCTCACCCTTGTAAAATTTATTTACCCCGTGTATTAAATGTATTTTTGTTTAAATTGGAAAAGAAACTGATGATTTGGAGACAACTACAAAGTGGTATTTCATTGCTGGAAGGAGCCTACGCATGATGTGGTTTTACTGTCAAAATGTAGATCTGGGAATTTTGCCATGTTAAATTATAGGAACACAGGCCCAGCAATGGGGTAATACCTTAATGCTTCAATGTGAAGGAAAGTAAACATAACTCAATTAAAATGTGTACTGTGGGGATTTTTCTGACACTCTATATACTTGGGAAAGCTGCCACCTACCCTGACCTCTCTGTTATAATTATGTATGTCATCTTAAATGTCATTAATTTAGTCTGTATTTCACTCATCCTACATGTTTACTGAGTGTCTGGATTTTTTCCTTGACTTTAATAACTTATCTTTTTCCAGTGAAGAAAAATACTTAAATAAAACGAACGACACAACTTTATGGCAATTACTTTGGAGAACAGGAATATAGCCTTAAAAATAATAACTAGCAAATATTTAGATGTTTGATGCTTTGAACGTATGTATTTCTTGTAAATTCGGTGTGATGACTTACACATGAACTTAGAGGAAATGCGTATGTTTCTGTGGGATTGTAGTCTAAATCAAAAAGATAAGGCTCTTCTGACTGCAAATAATTAATTCATTTAAAGTCCACAGAGCCATTTCTCATTTACATTGAGCAATGTATTCAATTACTCCTCTAAGTATACATTATAACACAAAATCAGACTACAGTTACGGTACCCTTACTGATATATTTGACTGTTCCTGCTTTCTAGCTCTCTATTTCATAATGTTTAATTATCAAGCGTGTTCCTTAGAACTAAATGGCTAAAATAGCTAAATGATCTTAAATGATACACAACTTTTAAGAAGTATCCCTTTAACATACGGATAATTTTCCACTGTAATTTTTCAGACAGCCTCACAAACGTCGGGAGACAGCACCCCACAGCAAGCACAGGACCAGAGCAGAAACCACTTGGATCCATCTCCATCACGCCGTATCGACACAGAAAAAGAATGAAAGCAGCTGTTCGTACACTAATGATTAGTCCTTCGGTACAGTTCAATAAGCACATGAGAGATTATATAGTATGCACATATTTAAGTTAAAATAATCATTAATTTTTTGCAGCAGAGTAAGGAGCGGGTGGAATGCTCGCTCAGAGATGCCAGGCTGATGGGGCAGGGCGAGCCTCCCGCATCCGCAGGCACACGGAGTCTCCTAAAGCCCTTGCCTGCAGATTGTCCTTTTCTTGTTTCAGGAGCCTTAAAATACGGTCTTGGAGACCCTAACCCTTCATTTGTAGTTCACAAGGCAACTATTTGCAAAATCTCGGAGTTGGCTCATCATGCGGCAGTCCCCAGAATATCGAGGTACAGACAGATCAGAACCTGTACCTGGGCTAAGTAGGGGCAGCAGCAGCTACACAAGAGCTACAGCTTTTGAGAAGAGAAAAAGCGTAATAACAGTAAAATAAGACATTACAAGTTTTGCCCATTTAAAGATGTATTAAATGGAAGAGAAACCCTCTCCCTCCAAATCCACTCGGCATTTAAAAGACCGTCTACCTTTCACTTAGAAATAGCTTTGCTTTAATTTTCACAACTTACAACCCACAAAAGCGCCTATACTATTTACTAATTTTCCAGCTGGTAAATTGATTTTGTTATCTCTTTATTTGCTTCTAATGCAATGGGAGAACTACTCCAGTTTTTAGGTCCTCAGTTGGCATCACAGACACAAACAATACAGCTAACAGCTCAAGGAAATTGTCATTACTGCTAGAAGCCAAAAAGCAGAGTCTCTACCTACAAAATTTCTTCATATAAAGCACTGTGAGTACTATAGTTATTTTTAGGTATTATTTTCTACATATATTTAGATTTTGTAGCCACCTCAAAATTCTTCAACTACGTTGAATTAATTACTTGACAAAGAGTTTTAAACTTAAAATGTAAATACTATATGCCTTTCTTGAGAAAAAGAAAGGAAATGTATGTATCCTCTGACACGTATGTAAGCCTGAAATCCCAGAGGCGTACTTTTATTGCTTCACAATCCCCTTTTTAAGTATAAGCCCAAGAAAGCTCAACCGTACACTGGGAGAATGAAAAGAAAATGATTGGAATATTCCAGGAAATCGAAGGATAGGCTCTCCTTTCCTCTGCTTTGGTTCCTGGTGGGAAGTTGGTGCTTTCCCCCCGGCTGGGAGCTGTGACGTAAATTGATTTCTTTATTTGCTTCTAAAGTAACGGGAGCACCACTCCGGTTTTTAGGTTCTCAGTTTGCATCACAGACACAAAGAACACAGCTAACAGCTTTTGGAAATTTTCATTACTGCTAGAAGCCAGAAAGCAGAGTCTTTACCTAAAAAACCTGTTTACATAAACCACTGTAAACCACACCAGGACTTGGCACGAGGACAGCATGTCACGAGTTTGCTCAGTCTCTGCTATCGCCACCAGAGTTGAAAGCCCCCCCAAAAGTGTTATTTTTTGCATCTATAGCTGCTGTAGAAATTCAGGTCAACTCTAAACACACCAAAACATTATGAAAGCGTTTCTGGCGGTGATGGTGTAATAGTTTTTGACTGAATTGATTGTTCCCTGACAATACGCGACTCAGCCTTGCAAATGCATCAACTGTGTAATGAGGAGCTATTAAGTCTATTGATTTTCTGATTCCAATTGATAGCTAACAGGCCAAAGCTACACATCAATATTTGCGTAACTAATACCCAAGAGCTAACAATTTTGACAAATGAAAACCTCAATAGACCAAACAGTGCAAATTAATGGAAATTTAAAGACCAAACCTCAGAATTTAAGTGAAATATTTTATGAATGGATAAATATGCCTTATATTTCTGGAGGATTCTGGGTTTTATATGGGGGAAATAAGTAAATATATAGAAACTCCCAGAAGGTTGCTCTTTTCTTGGTACCTAAACTGGTGAATTCTGCAATACAGAACAGCAAATCCGAGATGTCAGCTCCTAAAAATAGACTGTTTCAAAATAAGTAATTGAAATTGAATACTTCTGACTAATTTGCTAAATCAGACAAAACACATGCATATTGCAATGGTACAAACACATCTCCAGATTGCACAGTTCTGTATATAGTTATTAACACAACTGGAAACCAAGATCTCACAATCTCCCCTACCCTTGACCTTTCTTCCGGTTTCACATTTTGTTGTTGTTGTTGTTTCTAAATAAAGTTGGAATATCAAAAAAGAAGCAGTGAAAATATACTTATAGCTTCCTCTTGAGCAGGATAAATTTTCTTTTTTTTTTTTTTTTCCTTTTCTTTTGAATAGACAAAATGAATGCCTAAGGTAGAGGAGGAGATGATGATGACATTGGCAATGCGTGCAGCATCCGCACGTCCAGCCCCCCTCTTTCAGAGCAGCTCTTCACCTGTGACCAAACTGGAAGACTTCTCTCCCCCTTCCATTTTCTTGGGACAAAACAAATCCATTGACGGTTGTCCACAACCCGTCTTTTCAAGATCTCTGACCACTCTCCTCATGCTTCATCTTTGCTGCCTGGGATTATTCAAGGGGCTTATGAGGGGACTGAAAATCAGATCTTTTTACTTTCCAAGACGAGAAATCCTGTCCCTTTTGCTGCCCACTCGTTTCACACACCGCTGTTTATTTTCCCTTTTAGAAGCAGCTTTTCAATATGTAGCTATAAATTTTTTTTTAAATGACTGAAGTCAGATAACTAATTACGTGATTGCTTTACAATCCCATTACCTTAACTGATGCTTGTCTCAGACTTATCCTTTAGCACAAATAAATGCCATAAAGACAACAGTAAAATACACAACATTAATGAAGTACAGAAGCCATTTTGGTTTTTCATCGGTCTTAAATTTTGAAGACAATTTCAAGACTTTTAATTTGTAAAAAAAGGCATAAATTTCCCTGTGAAAGAGACCGTAACTTTAGCTGTATTTTCACTTTTAGAATAGAAGTAGTTAAAAATTGACTATTAGATGGTCTTCTGCAATTGGCTTGTATGAGTGTGCCCCACCTCAAACACCTTTTCAAAGACAGCAACAAAACAGAACTAAGGTGCCAATTTTTCATCTAAAAACGTGTCTTTGAAAGGATTTGAAATCAAATATTTTTTAACATGATGCTGATGAAATGCACTGACTTATGGTACATACCCAGGAAGGGAAAATAACTTTGTTAGTTGAGGTTGTAGCTTTGAACCATCACCATCTACTTATGGAGGGAGAACCTGCTTTACACTTTACCCGCTTCGATATCTTTACAGATGTAAAAATAAAACTTTAATTATACCTGCTGTATTTTCTAAAATAAAATGACTCAAATACCAGCTTCAAAATAGTTTTCGTATTTATGCACGTCTTCTTGATGTTGTATCTCTCCTTGAAGGATCCCATGTACTTACGTGCTTCATTCCAGGAGAAAATTTATCTGATTTTTTCCCTTCATAAAAAGCGTAGGAAAAGAGACAAATGCTGCTTTATATTTTAACATAGAGGCAAAGCAAGACACTTCCACAGATGATATAAGAGAAGTTATTATTTTTAATCTACTTTTCTTTCAATTTCCTTACAATTTCCCTGTAACCATCCGCAGGCTTTGTGCATTGCTTCCCTGTTCCATGGATTCTCAGCTAATGCATGAAATAAAGCCTAATTTTAGAGTATTCATATGCAAACAGAAGGATTAAAATAAAATGTTCTTCTTTCCAGGTGAAGTATGCATGGAACAAGAGTGGCACTATTTCAGGCAGGACCCCTTCACTCCACAAAGTGCAGCTGGCTCAAAGCAAATCCAGGCAAGGTCGACACGGAGGAGCTGTGCACAATATCTGTGTTTCCATCTTTTCCTAGCATTGAACTGCAATCGTGTAAATTATATCTTTTTCTTAAGAGGCCATGGTGTTATTTGAAAACCTATCATCTCAGGAATTGCAGGTTTAAAGAACAGCCTGCTAAACTTCAGCATTTCCCCAAATTACGCTTTGTTTTTCAGTTGCCTGTGCCTAGTTTCATCCCCAGGAACCCCATTTCCAGCGATTCTGGCTCCTATGGATCAGGAGCCCTGTCCCTCCAGGTCCACATGCCCAGGCACCAACAAAGGCAAGAAATTTGGGAAACACATTCCCAGTGCCACATTCACCATTCAGTGCTGGTGAACACTAAAATATACCACATTTATGATGAAAAATTCATGGTTTCTTGCCATTTCTGTAATCACCAAGGATAAACTTTTTAAACTGAGAGAGAGATTTGCAGGTTGAACATCTTGCTGATCACTTCCTATTAATTTAAATAAATCTAATAAAAGGAAATAATTTTCTAAAGTTTTCCTCAAAAACTTAGTTCTGCAGAGTGCAAGTATGCATTAAAAATATATCTGGAAGAGCCCATCTTCTGCGTGCATGAATCACAGCAAGCCTTTACAGTCAAAGGCTATTTCATATCAACACAACCCTATTTTCTGCTCATGAAACTTCCATTCTGGTTCACATTTTTTACATAAACCCAGACAGCAAGTGGGTAAAAGGCATCCAAGACATTTTAAGGACAGATTGGCCATCTTGCAAAGGAACTCACTGCAGTACATAATGTTTCCTAGTGGGAGATGCCAGGGACCTTTCCTGATCAATAGAGCCTTATATTAGCACACTTCTCATTTTTACAACACCTAAACTGGAAAACAGCATTTAATGGCTCGTGTAGATTTCCTGACAAACGGCCACTCCATCTATTGTATTTGCTTTATTCCCTTTAGAACTTCATCTTCAAAACTGTATTTTACACAGACAACCTGCAGCTGGAAATCCAGTAAACAAAATTTGAAAAGCACAATACAAACGGCAACCGTAGAAAAGCATGGGAAAAAAAGAGCTGCACAAGCACAGGATTTCTTCAGCAAACATCTTCAGTTAATTTCTGCAACACGTAATATTTCAAGATGAGTTTCCTCTTCTCCACTTATTCTGCCCTTCAAGAAACCCCAGTCCTCGCAAGCATGTGATGCTTGTGATAAACCAGTCAGGTTCCAATGGTGATTTCATTAGATTAACACACACACCCCCAATAATCGTTGTCTAATTAAATCACAGTGGCAACACTCCTACTGGCTCCAAATTTTGCTCGATTGCGAATAATCAGGCTTGATCAGCCCGTCAGCAGACGGAGATGCCACACGAGGTGCCCTGGGGTGGACATGGCCCTCACCCGTCCCATTGCCCCTGGGACAGAGATTGGAGAAGCTCATGGGCACCCCAGCCCCACAGACACCCCGCCAGCCCACCTCAGCAAGAACTGACCAAAATGTTCTTAAAATAATGATAGGCAAAAGCAATTTATCCCAGTTTTTTCCTAAACCCCTCGTACTGTTCTTTTTACAGTTTATGCTTCAAGTGTTTTTAAAAACTACAAATACTGCTTTTTAGGACTTTAAGGGCAGCTGGCCTAGGGCTGCGTGCTTACCTAGGGTTAGGCTGTGAATTTAACAAATATTTAAGTTGAACACATTTCTCAATAACTTTGCCACTAGTTCCAGCCCTGCTACCAAGAAGTGACTATTTACTGATAAAGGGATATTTTTACCCAAAGCACTGTGCAACCTTTGCAAGTCAGCAATGTTGAAGAGCCAAAAATCTCCTTCCTTCTATGTGTCCTTACCATGTCCCCCTGCTCCTCCCCTCGTGGCATTTCCCCTTCTGAAAGATGCCCGTTATATTGCCGTAGCCAAATGGGATATAATTTCCCATATCTTTTTACCTTATCAGATCACTGATGTTTTGATTTATTAATGTCAACTTTGGATTTAAATGCTATCACACAACATACATGATGTCCTTCATGTAAAAGCCAAGCGTGATTTTACCAGTGGGACTTGGCTCTGTCCCTTTAAATGCCTGAACTGAAACCTCAGCTCTGCTAGAGACATCCATAGGCAATTTCCCTCTTTATTTACTCTGTTTATTCCCCCTGTAATTTTTTTCAATGCTTCAGGTTACACATTAGCTGAGAGGAGTATTACAGTAGCTGTACAAAGTTTTTTTCTCTGCCTGAATCATTTCTTTCTGCACAAACTGAAGGAGGTTGGGATTTTCAAATACTTTTACAGCACAGCCTCTGTGCTTCCTGATGAAATACCTTACAGAAACACCCTGCCCCTTCACAGTGGTGTCAAAGTCGTGTGCCCAGTACAGCAATTGGAATTGGACATTAAGGAGGTAATTAACATTTCAATTCCTTTGAACTCAGTACACAGAACAAAATACAAACTGTAATATCATGTGACCAGTGTTACAAAACCACACACGAATAAACTTAACCCTGGCCATGCCGAGAAGAATGTGCTGTTTCACTACATTATTAGTACATTATTATTCAAGAAAACATACTTTTTAAGAGCAGGAGCATTTTCTTTTCCTACCCTTCCAAATTTTGCCAATAAAGCAATATGTTGCTGCAACAGACCTTCCTATTTACTCTTTTGGGAACTTTGTTGGTGCTGTGAAAACACAAATACATTTTCTTAAGACCAAGCTGAATTGGGGCTTCCGAATCCAAGCCACCCTGGCCACGTGCCCACGCTCAAATTGAGGCGGAGAGAGTCCCTGAGTCCTTCACCCCCCGGTTAGCTGAGCATCCCACTCCTCATGGACGATGGCTGCTGGGAGGCACACGGAATCCCCGGACTCTGGCTTAGAGGGAAAATCATAGAATCACGGAACGGTTTGGGTTGGAAGGGACCCGAGGTCATCTAGTCCAACCCCGGTGCCGTGAGCAGGGACATCTTCCACCGGCTCAGGTTGCTCAGAGCCCTGTCCGACCCGACCGGGAATGTTTGGGATGGGGCATCGACCACCAATCTGGGCAACCTGGGCCAGGGTTTCACCACTCTCGTTGTAAAAAGTAAAAGATACGCAGGGGCAGAAAATGATGGGCAGGCACAAAGCAGGCTAAAATTTAAGGAACACATTTTAAAGTGATTATTAATTACAGAAGCTTTAATAAAAAGCCTGGAATTGATTACCCAAACAGCCATTCTCTATGGGGGGCTATCGATCCCCTTTCTGATGGTCCGCTCTGTTGAGAGAGAATACGGCCACAGAGAGTGGCCAGTAAAGATGCCACGTTTCATACCGCAATTTTATTATCCTTTACATTTTTTATTATTATTTGGATGCTTTTCCTAATATGCTGCGCTATGCCACTGCAACTGCACAAAACTTCACATTTTTACTTTATCCTTGATTTGTTTCTGCTTACTTTTAATTATAAAACGTCAATAAAAAGATTAAACACACATAAAAAAAGATCACAGTATGTGCCAGATGCTGAAACATCCTCCAGAGACTGGAAGCGCAACACCAGGTGTTTGTGTCAGACTAATGAAGCAACATTTGCACACAAGGGACACGAAGGGTGGAGCTGCAGAGACTTACACTTTGCTTAAAATCTGCCATTATGAAGGCAAAATTGGAAAGATTTGAAATAACAATTTTGATAAGACAATAAAAAAAAATGTATATAGATTTATCTATACTAAATGTATTATGTGTACTAAATAATTTGGAGACTTAACAGACTGAGTTCAGGTCACTGCCATAACAATGAACTTCAATAAAATTTACTGAACATAAACTATGACCTAAGGCAATAACTAATGAACTTAAGGGCATCCTAATATATTTCTGTATCATTGAGTAAAGCACTTTAACTTATTACAGCTACATGGCCTGACCTCATGCAATCAAATCCTTTTGTAGCAGATTCAACCTGTGTTTTTAATATCAATTACATCAAGGTACAGTCTTGTAACTTTTACTAAAGGAAGCATTAAGTAAAATAGCCACTTTGGCATGGATAAACTACTGGTTAGATTCTCCATGTGAGAGCTCTTGTCCAACAGGTTAAAGACGAGTATAAAAAAATAGAGCTTATAGTTTGGGCCGCATGCAGATTTTATAATTAAGGGATCTTCTAAAAGTTGAGTCCTCCAGGCTTTCTTGTACATCCTAACTTTTCTTTCGTGACCCCCCCCCCCATCTCTCAAAATCCACGCAGGTTTTACATCCCCAAAGCACCTGCTTTAGCCCAGGCACTGGGATGAATTCATCCTGCTCATTAAGCTCGGCAGCGTAGGAGGCAGAGAGGAGCGCTCCTCGCAGCTCCGTCTATCTACGGAGGATTTGGGGTAGGAAATTCTGACCTCAGTTTGTTGCCACTGAGAGTTCAGTAAGCCAGCACGAGCTTAAAGGACAGCACTAATTGCATCACGCTGGTGAGATACCAGGCAGCTCACATACGCAGAAGGCAGAGTAGAAGCAAATCTTCTGATGCTTCAATATCTAATTAAACTGTCTCGCTTGGTAAAATAGCGTTTTATTCACACTATTTAGTAAAAAGGGAGTTATCTGAATTTCTTCTTCTTCTGAATTTCTAATAATGCTACTGCAAGAAGCTGAAAGGGTAGAACAAGAGAATTCCAAATCAGAACTGTAGCTCTGAGACTATGCAACGTACGGGGTTGACTCAGGACAGGGATCTATACTGGTTTAACGATAACACTTTAGCCAAACCAAATCTAGACTTTGAGGCACTGAAAATTTGGATTCAAATATTACAACTTGGGCCCACCACATTTATACAAACTACATTTCATTCATTTTTCATCAATTAGTTAAACCTTTACCATTTTATTTTCTCTTACCATTTCTTCACGGCAACCCCTTACTGATGCTGTCCCTTCACGGGTTTGAGTTAAATGGCAGAAGATAGTTGAGAAAATGTTGAGATTCTTCCCAAACTGATCAAAATGACTCCTTAAGTACCTGTGTGTTACCTTTCTTTTTAAAATACTTCAGACTAGACTTACATATCTATTTGATATGAAATAGAAAGACAGGAGAAAACACCCTTTAAAACCACTTGCTGTGCGCACATATACGCTAATTTAACTAAATCCATAAAATATATTGTTTTGAAAGTCCATTTAGGCTACAGCGATACATTATATCAGTTGTGCAAAGCACTATTTTCCTGCTCTGATTTCAATCCTATTAACCCACACTTTCCAAAACCTGCCCTACGAGGTTAGGCGCATTCCCTACCCGGAGTGCAGCGAGATCACTTCGGATACAAACTCCAAGCTCCTTGCTAACGCCAGGCTAAACCTCCAACGGAGGTGTCCCTAAAGCAGCACGTCCATCTCGGTAAAATCTGCGAGTACCACATGCGAGATGTGTTTTATTTCTCTGTTTAAAGGACAATTGTCTCCCAGCACTAAATGCTTTAATGCCTCTCTTGTTTGCATTCCCTCATTCCTCCTGCCCACGTGGGCTTCATTTCCAAGCCTATTCAAAATGATATTTTCCAAGCATGTGCCACATGACTTGTTCATATAAACGGAACAAATTAAACTGTCTCCACATATATCCTATCACATTTGTAGCCCTGATTTCTCTCCTTAACACGTGGCCAAGACACCGTATTATCTGCCTGCAGAGGTTGACCTCAGGATATTAGATTCTGCCACATAGCTCTCTTGTACTAAACCGAGGGGAAACACTTAATCACCCCTGCCTTTTCAGGAAAAAATCAACTTTAAATTTGCCATGATGAAAAATCAATAAACCAGTAATTGCTTGGCTTATCATTGCGTGGAGGAACAAATTGGGAAGCGAAGCTTAGCGTCCACACAGATTTCAGTGAAACACACAGAGTTTCAGGATCACTAAGCCAGAAAAGGAAAAGGTCTCAGAGTGATAATTAAATCTACTCATGCTGATTTTCTGCCAAATTTATTTCCCCAGAGTATATAAAAATGTTTCACTGCTTACTGGGTAGGCATAACTAATCAATTCAACACTGGGCCAACACACACGAGAAACAGAAAATGCAAATTCCAGGATAAAGGCATCAGGACAATACCCGCCCTAGCGCGAGCACCACCGTCGCATCGATTTACCTATTGATCGGTTTCAAAAGAACAAACCGTATTTAGTTGCGTTCTGAAAAACTTCTTCTCCTCGTTACCCGATGCAAACCCTTCCGTACGTGCATCTCCATCGCGGACGGCACGTTGCTGCGAGTGCCGCCCGCGCAGCAGCATCCCCAGTTCCTCCTCCTCCTCCTCCCCCCCGCACAACTGCAGGACACGTGCCTCATGACAAGGTGTATTTTAAATTGAAAACTTAAAAATATTATTATGCACGGTATACTAAGAGAAACGATCCCCAAATCTCACAGCAGTGCAGTCCAACGCATCTGAATTTTCCTCTCGCAGCACATCATCGCGTGCTTTATTTCAACTCCTGCTATAACCCATTTCAGCTACTTGGAATTGGGCTTGCCAGGCCTGGAGTGAAAATCAAGTTTGACAGTAAAATCCCCTTATGATTTTGATGCCATTTTTCAGGCGGTCCCGAATGGAAACAAGTAAACAAAAACAAAGTAGAAACCCCCCTCCATTGAAAATACTCTTGTAATACAAAAGTAGTGCGGTTTTTGTTAATAGACCTAATTTCATGCAGCAAATTAGCATAGCTCCAATGGAAGTGCAAATGTAATCAAACTGAAAAATTCAAATGAGACGGAGGGAGCCTTTTTCTTTCTTTCTTTGCTTTTTTGTCACAAAAAAATCATTTTGCTGTGTGTCCTTCAACTGGCTATAGGGACTATGGTAATTAAAACATTTAAAACAGCACAAGCCCCCAGTCTCTAATCTGGAGCTCAGGTCAGCTGTCTGTAGATTCTAATTTGTCCTCGATTTGTATTCATGACAGGAAAACGCTGCATATTTAACAGCAAACCAGCAGGAGGGGGCATCGGTGGGCTTGGAGGTCAAATAATTTGATTTCCGAGCAGATTACATATAACATCCAACATCTAATCTCACACCTGATTTGGCAATAAAATTACAATAAAAGTAATGTTAAGACACCCTCGCTATAGGGTGGGGGGTGAATAACCAGTTTTCACGGGCTGAGGAACAATTGCTTTATTTGCACAGTCGGTTTTGCTTACTGCAGCAAGGAAGCTCAACTTTTCTTGAGGAAAGGTTACAACGGCATCGCATGCGCTTGCTGCCTACACAGGCTGACAGCTCAGAAATTTCCTTTTGGAGACTTATATTTAAAACCATAAAATGGTGAATAGTGGAGAATTCAATTTTTTTTTTTAAATTCAAAATTTAGAATATTTTATTTTTTTTAAAATTGCCTTTGAAAATGGTTTACAACAATTTATTGATGAATCTACAGATACTTTAGGCAACCACTCTTGTTTGTAGATGAGCAGACAGAATAAGGTTCATCAGGCAACAACTGCCAAAACCCAGGGCAACTTTTGTAACTGGGCGTTCCTTACAGGACTTACACAATTTCATTATTAACATTTCAACCAGAAGGGCTTGGGGGAGCAGGCAGGGAATCACTAGGAACAATTATGCACATAATAAAATAGTTGTGTGAATTAAAAAAAAAAAAAAAATCAAACAGAATTGATTTTTTACTTCCAACCCCCCCCTTATGCAGTAGAAGCTAATCCAGTGAGACTTTAATGATCAAAAATATACAAAATTGTTCTCTACATAACCAAACATAGAAAAGATGACAAAACCTAAATCAGTCTAAAGTGTGTGAAATAATTGCAACAATTTTTGTGCAATGCATGGGAACGCTGGGGAGAGGAGAAAAGGGAAGTGCATCGCTGCCCACTGGAGTCCCACCGCCACGCAGCTATAGGTAAGCTGTGAATTACAAGAGAGCAAAACAAAGAGGGTTCAAAATTGGCTACAGAAGCTGTAGGAGGAAGCGAGAAGGAAGACAAATTGCGAAAAGCTCTTTTTGCAAGCAAAGGATGTCGGCGGTACCCAGCAGATGGAACCCACGTGGCTGAGACGGGAAAGGGAACACGCTCTAGCACATGCACCGTGGTGAATGCAGGAAGGATAAATGTCTTGTCTGTAAATACATAAGGGACCTAAAACTACACAGAACTGGCGTTTGCCATTGTGCAAGTTCTCTGGATATCTTGCATGGACTTGGTATGCTTAAACACTTGATACGCAATTTAATAAGGCCATTTATTTTCCAGTGAAAATAAACTATTCTTAATTGGTAGCTAACTCCTCAGACAAATTGACGAATTTTATTTAAGAAGCGTCTCTTCAGGAAATATTTTCTATTCATTTTAGAGCAGTGTAACATCCTTACAACTTTTTCAAAGACACCACAGGATAGTTTTTATGGTGCTTATTAATAAATGGAAAAGAAGTTTTCCTCCTGCTTTCGCTGTAAATTACCATTGTTTCCAATTCAGTAACCAACCCTTTTTCTCCCCCTCGCCTTTCCATAGTCGCCCTTTAGAATCACTGCAGGCAAAGCAATTGCTAGCATATGAGCCACTCACAATGGGACGTAATGAAAAAAACACAGATGTATTTTTCAAAACATACGCTGCAAATTTGTGCAAGCGGAGACACAATCACCTCACCCCGACGAGGCTCCAGGGCCCCGCAGCCCCCAGCTGTGAGCCTGTCTCTCTCATTCCTACAGCAAATCTCCCATTGCGGTTTTAAACGTGGCGGGTGGAAACGCTCCCCCGGGTGCCCAGCACAGCTGGCCGGCTCCAAAAACTGGGTACCGGGGTGTCATGGGGGCACATCTGGCTGTTTTGCTCCCTTTTTCATCCAGAACTGAAAGTGCCCCTTTCCCTTCCCCTCTCCGACAACGCACGCCCAGGCTATCCCGCTTGTCCACTTGCCTTTTCTTCTTCGGTCTCATACATACCTTCTCCGAGTAGGATTAACTTGGAGCGCAAATTAATTCCTCTTAGCATCCCATAGTCCCAAAGCAAAACAAATTAAATGAGTAGAACATTTTGATTTTGAAAGAAATTCACTACAGACATAGATTCGAAGAAGGGTAATTTTCCTGAGTTACCTTTTGTAGGTAAGTCCTAAATTATCATTGCGGGGATGTTAATGAAATACTTTCCACCACTTGGAAAACTGTTTTAAATTTTCCTTGCTGATAGATACTATTCCACTAACTCAGAATTTTCAAAATTGCCTTTGGAGCAGTGAGAGCTGAGGGCTTTAAAAAAGGCTTTTCTCAAAGATAGAAAAGCCAACTTGAGGTATTTTAAGATAAACTTATGATATTTTACAAAGTAGTTTTTCCAGTTCCAAAGAGACTTCACCGCACAGACTGAGAGCTGAATCGGGATGGCTGGAACCTGGGAAGGATGCTTTATTTTTTCAGCTGTCTCCATCTCTAGGTGAATAACATCAATTCAGTCGTGATGCTGACTGCGTCTGGGTCAGCAGGTATAATGCAATTCTGCCGAGGGAAATTAGTCCTGTATGAAGTCGTGAAGGATGCACAAAGCTTTAACTCAGCAGAGCTCGCAACTTAATTTTGAGAGACTTGGTAGAGATCCCCAGACCAGAAGCACTAGGCATCTACTAAAATACCATCCTTATCACTATTACATAAAATATATTTCCACATATATCCCTGAAACATTACATTCTGAATACAGCACCACGGTAATTCATACACCGTAAGAGAAACACAGTCTAATATGTGGGTCATCTAATGCAACAGGCTTAGGTGACTGTCTTCTCCTAGTTACATATTCTCGTCTCACAATCAGCCCCCGATCAGTCCCCGATGGACGGTTACAGGATCGGATGTCGTATCTCGTTGGATCTTTT